>NC_065922.1:61266671-61426146 GCF_024586455.1 Bactrocera neohumeralis
GATCTACGCCGATTGAGTGGATATCCATTATTTCCTGTTTGCGTTTCCGAAAGAAAAGCACGGATAGTGTTTTCGTGTTTCGCATGGATAGTGTTTCGTGCATTTATTTTCAGACATACAAACCGAACTGGGATTGTGGTGTCCGCGAGGTTCATGAACCATATTGGTTTTCATCACTTCGTATAATACTGGATCTTTCTCTGCATCAGGAATTTTCGCAGAAATGATATCATGAATTTGATCTGGTGTAACCACCATCCACCAGCCAAAGAAGAATGTGTACGTGCGGCAAACCTCTCTTTTGCCACTCAACAAAGTACATCTAGCATCTAACAGCACCACATATACCATACGTTGCTTCAAGATAAAGTCCATCAAACAGAGAAACAGTATCGCTCATAAAAGTTGGGAGATGCCGAAAATTCATTGCAGTTAAGCCTCTGCACTACGACAAAGTGTCTACCATTGGCAGATTATTGGTGTCATCCAGAACTATGACATCTTTCGATGTAATTGTCTGATTTTTTTTTTATTTCTTCTTCGATTTCTCGTGTTCGACATTCGATTTCCAACAACATTAGACAGTTGAGTATAATTTCAGAAAGTGTCCTCCGATCTAATACTGTCCAGCGTATTAATTCCAGAGACATCTCAATAGAACGTGGTAGTTAAATCAGTGAAATCTTCTACACTCTTTTGTGAAGAATTTCGTGCTGCTGCGCCGCCGGAAGGATTGTGGCAACATAGCCGGAAGACGTGTTATTTTTTGCTTTCGAACGAGATGTGTTGGGCAGATCGTCATCAATGATGATTTGTTTAATTTGTGGCTCAACACATATGCAGTCATCATCATTATACGTAGACGTGTTCGCAATTAAATTGAAATTATTAATCTCGTCATCCGAGATTATTTCTTCTTCTTCCAGATTTAAATTGTGCAAGTTAGACGTTCCAGCTGCGAATTTATTAGCCTTATCCAGTTTAGTTCTCAAACTATGCTGTAATTGTTTGGATTTATTTTGATTTTGTAACTGACGTCAATGTTGTCACGCGGAAACTGTATGCTAACTCTTTGGCTAGCAAACAAAAAATAAAAATTAAAAGATTCATATCCGTTGCCAAATTTGTAATTAGTACAAAGTGAGTGCACTGGATTTACTATTAAGAAGTTAGACTTACCTACAACAACAACAAAAACTGGCATTTGTCGTGTGCGATATCGAATAAACAACTGGTATAATCACCTTAAGACGGTAGCTGTATACTCTTTTCTATTGAACAATGTATATTATACTATAAGAAATGTACCTGTGAAGGGTATCTTCGGTGCAAGCGAAATTAACGTGTTTTTTCTCGTTGCTATTGTCCTATACAATTATTTTGATAATAGAAGAGAGCTCAACCCTTGACCCGTGACCTTAAATATATAAGTATTATACCAGTTTTGTGGCTTATTACTTAGCTTGTTGTTTGATAAACATACCTGGGTGGTCTCGATGTAGTTACATAATTATATGCACGTTCTTTGACAAAATAATGCAAATCCCAAAATTATAAGCGAAGACAAAAATAAAATCCTTAGAAAACATTATACATCATTAGTACTTTTACCTTCACTCATATATTTTAAGTTTCTTGTTTTAATCTGTCCAAAGAACATGCTGTTAATTTAATAAAACACATTGTTATTTTACTAATTTATTCTTCTTTATTTTGCATACAATAAACACAGAAAAAATAGGTAACACTAGAATTTCATAAATATTTTATTTGTAATTATTTGTGCATTTGCGGTGCAGCTTTTGATTGTTGAATATTAAGCCGGATTACACTTACTAGGTTGGTTCGATATTTTTGCTAAACTTCAGCCTAGGAGAAATTTGTGTTTGCAAAGTAACTACCAGATAATATGTCAGTAAGTGTTCTAAGTTTCAACGATTTGTCAATGCCGTCTACAAAAAACCCGTTAACCATTTTATTTAAAACTTCCGTTAACATGTCTTCTTTCTCAGAAGATATGTGTTCTACAACGTAAATCTACTTCACAGACAAAAAAATCGAGATAATTAAGTTAAACGATAGAAAATATAAGAAGAAAACACAATGACCATAATGAGTGCCCCAACACAATACGTAGGTTACTATATATATTTCTGGCCTAATAATGTAAATAGGCATATTTATCAACGAAAATGTTCTTTTTTTGTTTATTTTTTATTTTTTTTTGTCGATTGCTGTTTTGTTTCGGGCTCATACGCATAGATCCATGATTTGTCACCTGTGTCACCTTATAAACGTCTTTTGAAGCACCGCGATCGTATTTTTTCAGCATTTCCTTACACCAATCCACACGAGCCTTTTTTGAGCGATTGTCAAATTGTGCGGGATCCAACGAGAACAAACCTTTTTTACGGCCAGGTGTTCATGCAATATCGAATGTATGCTGGTGGGAGAAATGCATAGGCATGCCTCTATCTGAAGGTATGTTACATGACGGTCTTGCATTATCAGTTCACGTACGGCATCGATGTGTTCTGGCACAACGGCTGTTTTTGGACGACCTTCAGGGAATTCGTCTTTAAGCGAGCGTCGGCCACGATTGAATTCGTTGTACCAGTTTTTCACAGTGCTATAGGATGGTGCTTCATAGCCATACAAAGATTTTAGTTCATCGATGCACTCTTGTCGTGATAATCCACGTCGAAAGTTGTGAAAAATGATGGCACGAAAATGTTCACGAGTTAATTCCATTTTTTGGCCGAGATGAATTTTTTTAATCCCTGTAAATAAAACAATTCACGATTAAATGACAAAACGTCGCTAATGTTATGCTAAAAAATGTCAAACTTTCCAACGGAAATGTCAGATTGCACCTGGCAACACTTAGTGTTGCCCTAGGCCAGAATATATATAGCAGCCCTCGTATCATACAAAGAAAAATTTTTGCCGTCCAAAAACGAGCTTCACTTAAAATCACCGTATTTTTCTGTTATTCGATATTGAAGCAAAAATTAATTATGAAAACCAAAAATATTATTACTTACCCAAAAAATGACCAACTCAAATAACAGACTCAAAAACACTTTCCTATTCACTTAAAATTTGTAAAAAATTTTAATGCAATTTTCGTGCCACGTTTCACTACGTCTCTCACTTTAACTCGAAAAACTCGAAACTTCCACTTAAGTCAGGTCCTTAAGAGTTATGAGGCATTAATGTTAATTAGTTACTGAATTTAGTCTTTTATCAAATTGATTTGAATTTGATTGGGTAAAAATTAAACTCATTAGAAGCAGGACCGTCCTGAGACAAATTATCGCCCTAGGCAAATGAAAAATTCTGCATCCCTTCTAAACCTATTTTATCTTAACAAAAAAATGCATAACTTTTGAAAATTATTATTGTTATTTTATTAAGGAAACCACTCATTTTCCAAAGTTGAAACATATACCCTTATTACGGTTTCAACACATGCCTAAACATCAATTCAACTTCAGATCAATCCATGTGTTGTAGTCAAGGGGTGTGTGCCCAAACCACCACCGTTTATTGAAATGACAAAAACAGCAGTACATGATGGAAACTGTTTGAACTCAAATTCGTAATTAGGACTCTCAACCTTTTAGCACATCAGTCGCAATTTTTTACTCTAGAGTTCTTGAATAGTATAATTTTATCTTTGGGCTGGCGCAGACTAGGATATCAATGGTTGTTAAGAAGGTTTTAAATATTATGAATACCGTTTTTGTGACTGCAGAGGTGCACACGTGAAAAGGTCAAAAAATTAATTTTACTCCAAAAGTATATGCCAAAGAATAGCAGATTGTAGCGACTTTATAAATATTCGAAACACAGTCCCTTAATATTATATTTGCAGTTTCCAAATTGTAGCTTGCCTCTTCAGTTTCGGGATTTTTCTCCAGAGGCTCTTCAAATTTTCACCTTTCTATCTATTCGTACTAAAGAACTAATTACAAAAATTTAAAATTATAAATAATGTATATTGTTTACCCATTTTCCTTTCCTTAGTAAAATTCTCCTTCTCTTATTATTAAAAAGTTGTAGATAATTTCGTTAATTTTGGATCTAGTATAAACACCACCAACAATGTCAGTCTGGAAATCCAACGCAGAATAACTCATGACAACAGATACTACTTCGGACTGAGTAGGCAATTGAGAAGTAAAGACCTCTCTCGACGAACAAAAACAAAACTCTACAACTCACTCATTATTCCCGTCCTGCTTTATGGTGCAGAGGCCTGGACGATGACAACAACTGATGAGTCGACGTTGCGAATTTTCGAGAGAAAGGTTCTGCGAAAGATTTATGGTCCTTTGCGGGTTGGCCACGGCGAATATCGCATTCGATGGAACGATGAGCTGTATGACATAAACGACGACATTGACATAGTTCAGCGAATTAAAATATAACGGCTACGATGGCTAGGTCATGTTGTCCGAATGGACGAAAACACTCGAGCTCTGAAAGTATTCGACGCAATACCCGCCGGGGGAAGCAGAGGAAGAGGAAGATCTCCACTCCGTTGGAAGGACCAGGTGGAGAAGGGCCTGGCTTCGCTTGGAATATCCAATTGGCGCCACGTAGCGAAAAGAAGAAACGACCACGCGCTGTTGTTAACTCGGCTATAATCGCGTAAGCCAGTAAAGAAGATTAAAAAAATATTATAATAAGAATTACAATAAAAAAGTTATGTATTAAAATATTTTCGGGCCTTTAAGCTGGAAAAATTAGACATTACTGTCACTTCGCCTTCAATTGATAATGTTGCCAAGCCTGTAAGTCTTTCTTGACACATTGTACAGGTATGTTTTGATAAGTGTAAATTAGAGTAACTGCACTCTCCACTAGATACGGACACTGGAAATATTAGCAACACCCAAATTGCCATTAATTAAGAACGAATTGAACAAATATAATTCAAAACGTTGAGTGGTGTAGTTTTAAGAGCATTTTTTCTGCCAAAAGCTTATATTCGTTGCATAAATCTATTATAAAAATAAAATTATACAAAAATTTTATAATTTCTTAATATATTATTGCAATATATTGTGTTGGAGTCTTGTGAAGAGAGTGAACAAGTGCACATGTGGATTAGAAAAGCTAAATTGACTTCTTATTATTTTTGAGAATAAATAAAATAAAACTCTATTCATAAAACTTTATTAATTAAATCGACCACGTGAATACATAAATGAGTGACCAGTGCTCACCTTTCGAGCAAGGTCACTCGATGAAGAGAACAACATTAATTAATAAAGAGTCAAGGACTCTTTTAACAGAAACAACAAACCTAAATGTTGAGTTATTAAATAATTCAACAAATATGACAACTTTGAGCATGCAAAATGTCAGTTCTGCTAATGAATTGAGAAACGAAAGTGATAATACAATGCAATGGCAAACTGTGACTAATAAAAGACCTCAATCAGGCTCTCCCACTATTGATCAAAAACGAACAAAAACAAACAACTATACAAACTTAGCGGATAGCTATAACTCTATTCCAACAACTCAACTCAACAACAATAACATCAGCAGCAATTCCAACAGCACGAACATGTTTGCCGGGCTACAAGACGAATCGGATAGCAATAACATAATGGATCAAAACATAGAAGAGAATACACCAAAACCACCACCAATTATTGTACCAAATATTAGAGATATTAGCGGTATGATTAAGTATTTCGAAACTATTATTAATAAATCCGAATTTAGTTATAAAGCTTTGCGAGACGGTCAAATTCGAGTAATGGTAAAATCTATAGGGTCATACAGATCTCTGGTAAAAGATATGAAAGAAAAAGAAATTAACTACCATACGTACCAGCTTAAACAAGAGCGTGCGTATAGAATTGTTTTAAAAAACTTACATTTCTCTACTCCAGTAGATGACATAAAAGAAGAAATAGAAGCGTTGGGTTTTAAGGTTAGGAACGTTAGCAATATACGAAGTAGATTTACGAACATGCCTTTATGCATGCATTTTGTTGACTTAGAACCAAGCAATGACAATAAAAATATCTTTAATTTAAAATATCTTGGTAACGCTATTGTTAAGGTTGACCCTCCAAAAAAGGTAAATGATGTTGTACAATGCCATCGCTGTCAAGAGTTTGGGCATACCAAATCATATTGTACAAAATCGTACAGGTGTGTGAAGTGTGGTCTGGACCATCCAACAGCTGAATGCGTTAAAAGTAAAGATATGCCTGCCAAATGCATTAATTGTTTACAAAACCATCCAGCAAATTACAAGGGATGCAAGGTGTACCAAAACCTTGCCAAAAAATCGAATATGACTGATAAAAGAAACAATTTCCCATCATATTCCCATGCCTCTCATAATTTCCCCCAACTGAATAATTATAAACAAACAGAAAATGTGTATGCCAACCCAAATATATCATATGCCCAATGTGTTCAAAGTAATTTAAATTCAGAAAACAACGTTCTTGAAAAAATTGAAACCTTATTTTCTAAACAGCTTGAGCTTACTCAAAGTTTGTTTAAAATGATGTCCACTCTTTTGGAAAAACTATGCAAGTAGGTCTCCGAATAGCTATTTGGAACGCCAATGGTCTGACTAATCATACCGAGGAAGTAAAATTATTCCTAAATACGAACAATATAGACATTTTCTTGGTGTCTGAAACCCATTTCACAACTAAATCGTACTTCAAAATCATCGGTTATGATCTTATATGTGCAAACCATCCGCACAACAGAGCCCATGGGGGTTCCGCCATTTTAATCAAATCCAGAATCAAATATGAATATCTGGAAGAAGTTAGAGAACAATATCTACAAGCAGCAGGAGTTAAAGTTAAATGTGACAACCATGAGTTACCAATATACTCTGTATACTTTCCTCCAAGATTTAACCTTAAAACAGACCAATACGTTGATATTTTTAGACAGTTTGGTTCAAAATTTTTGGCAGGTGGGGACTTCAATGCAAAGCACCCTTGGTGGGGCTCTAGGATCATAAATCCTAAGGGCAGAGAACTCGAAAAATGTATTACCCAAAGAAATTTTTCCATTTTATCAACAGGCACTCCAACATATTGGCCAAGCGACCCAAGAAAAAATCCAGATCTTCTCGATTTTGTGATATACTCTGGTTTACCCAGATATAAGTTAAACATTCAAGACAGTAATGAACTAAGTTCAGATCACTCGCCTTTAATTGTTTCATATAATGAAAATGTTTACCAGACTTCCAAAAAATATAAGATCCTTACCCCGAAAACCGATCTCAAATCCTTCCAATATTGGATCGATAAACATATTGACCTTAACGTGCCCTTAGAAAATGGTGGTGAATTGGATTCAGCGGTAGAATCGTTTACAAACCTGGTTCATGAGGCCGCATATCTATCTAGCCCGATAAGAAACCAGCCGACTTTTACTGATCATTTACAGGTTCCTGCTGAAGTTTTGGGTCTTATTAAAGAAAAAAGAAGATTAAGAAGAGCCTGGCAGCTAAATAGATACCCAGCTGAAAAGAGAGCACTTAATAAAGCAACCAAGCTACTAAAATTAAAGCTATCTGAACTGAAGAATGAATCCTTCAGTTTGTTTATTAAAAGCCTTGAACCCACTAAAAACGATGAGCACAGACTCTGGAAAGCTACCAAGTATCTTAAACGACCAACCAAACGAAACGCAACAGTTAGGGACTCAAATGGGGTATTTTGCAGGAGTGATGAAGCCAAAACAGAGGCCTTTGCTAAACACCTCTACCAAATTTTTCAACCTAATTCCTTAGGTACTAGTAGTGATGAAACAGAGATTCTAAATTTTTTAGAATCTCCGTGTCAAATGGACCTCCCCATTAGCAAGATATCAAATAGCGAAGTTGCTATGGAAGTACGTAGATTAAATAATAGTAAAACACCCGGCTACGACTATATTGATAGCAAAGTTGTTAAAATTCTTCCGGAAAAAGCTATCGAGTTTCTCACATTAATATAGTATAATGCTATTTTAAATATAAATCATTACCCCACACAATGGAAATGTGCCACTGTGGTCATGGTCCCAAAACCAAATAAGCCTGAAAGCTGTCTTACGTCATATCGTCCCATTAGCTTACTGGTAACATTTTCGAAAATATTCGAAAGAATATTTTTGCAAAGAATGTTACCAGTAATTGAGGATCAAAATATCATACCTGAACATCAGTTTGGGTTCAGAATACGACACGGTACGCCAGAGCAATGCCATAGGGTGGCAAATATAATTACGAATGCGCTGGAAGAAAAAAAAATACTGTTCTGCAGCCTTCTTAGACGTTCAACAAGCTTTTGACAGGGTATGGCATCCAGGACTCCTCTTCAAAATAAAAAGGCTAATGCCAGCACATTACTATTTAGTGCTTAAATCTTATTTAAGTGACAGACACTTTTATGTAAGGCACCGGGATGCCTCAGCAGAAATCTACAGCATTAATGTTGGTGTACCGCAGGGTAGTGTTTTGGGTCCAGTTCTATACACAATATTTACATCAGATATGCCCACATTACGAGAAATAGAGGTAGCAACTTTTGCTGATGACACAGCGTTTATCGCTTCTAGTGGCTCCCCTATAGAAGCTTCGTCTCTACTTCAAAACCAACTGAATATGCTGGAAGTTTGGCTCAACAAATGGAAAATAATGGTTAACTCTGAGAAGTCTACACATGTCACATTTGCATTAAGAAAAGAGGAGTGTCCTGCTGTATTTTTAAATAATAAGCAGATTCCTACTAGGGATAAAGTTAAATATTTAGGGATGCATCTAGATCGACGTCTTACATGGAAAAGTCATATTCAGGCTAAACAGCAGCAATTAAAAATCAAAACTAAACGCATGTACTGGTTGCTCGGTCGAAAGTCTCAACTTAGCATAGAAAATAAAATACGGCTCTACAAAGCTATCCTCAAACCAATATGGACATACGGCATTCAGCTTTGGGGTACTGCCAGTAAGTCCAATGTGGAGATTTTGCAACGTTATCAATCAAAAACTTTGCGGTCACTTATTAACGCCCCATGGTTTGTTACCAATGAAGCTATCCATAACGACCTAGGTATTCCCTTTATAAAAAATGAGATCCCTAAATATAGTGCTAGATATCTTGCACGTCTCTCAAACCATATAAACCCAATTGCTGTTTATCTGTTAGATACAACTTATGAAACTATACGGCTAAAACGTTCTCATATCTTAGATTTACCATTTCTCTAAAACTTTCTTAGATTTAAGTTTGGCAAAAAAAAAAAAAAAAAAAAAAAAAAAAAATGAATTTTTGATGGATGTATTTAATAACCTAAGTTAATTATATTTTACTTATGTATATGTTAAAAATTAAGTAATCCTTTATGTAGATTTGCTCAAGGACAAATAGATTGTAAATAAAGAAAGTTAAAAAAAAAAAAAAAATCTACATATCTGTTAATCTGCTTCATAATGAAGTATATTCGCCGCCATAGAGCTCTCAGCAATAGACTAACTTGTCTACATGGACGGGCCGGCCTTGATTAGAAAGCGGAGCCATGCCTATTTTTCAAAAATTTTCGGTCCACAGATATCCCTTTCTACTTCGATATCTCATACCAAGTAAAGGTATTGTAACTTAATGTTAAGTTTAGTTATATATTTACATCTATATTTTCGCTTAAAGCACTGTCGTATTGTCATGCGGATCATATATGTATGTATATTAATATATAAATATCCATATACATACATATATCATTTAAGGCGTTAAGAACAACCGATGGGTGTACAAAATATTAAACTCTTGGAGCAACATGTTACGAGACTATAAAAAGCATTTGCACCATTTTATGTGCGCAATCACCGTAAACGAAATAAATAAAAAAAAACCTACATCGAATCACTGCAGCGCAAATAATTGAATTTTTGTCCAAAAGGTAAAATGGGAATAGAAAACACATTTTGAAGCTCCACCCTCCAATGCAAAGTAACATTGTGTATCAATTTAGAGGTAAAGATGATATTAACGATTTCATTGCTATTTGTGCTATTGTAACAGTCGATATACTCGTACTACATATTTTATCTACACACTTATGTATGTACTTATGTATGTAGCATACTCGACATAGCTCATTAATAACTAAACTTTTAGTTGTATGGCTTGCAAATATTAAATTAATTTATCAATAAAATATGATTATTAACACCTTTTTCACTTATGTACTTTAATATTCGTAAAGAAATTGTTTTTTGAAACTTTAGCTATAAATAATTTCAACTTTTTGAGGTGTGAACATCGAATATTTTTATGCAGTTTAAAGAGTATAAATTAATTAATATACATATACATATATACTTAGAGTAATACCATATATACTTTGATAGATCACCTAATACTGAGTGAAATAGGACGAATATAAATGATAATCATGGCTACTTTCTTATAATGGTTATCTTGAAATCTACTAAAAATGGGATAACTTAATAAGTATATGTCACAGAGACATTCAAGCTTACTCTTAAGATATTAAGGAAGGCGTTCACAGGAGCCGAAAATTTTCAATATCTAAACAGCTGAGGAAAGTCAATGTGCTTCCTAAGTATTTTTATAATATTGCAAGACATTGCTACAGAGTATAATAAGTATGTTCACCTAACGGTTGTTTGTATCACCTAAAATTAATCGAGATTTATAAAGGATTATATGTATATATAGAGAGGATGGAGTCATGTGTTGAAGTTCACTCAAGTGAGGAAAGTTCTCTGATCACCATTCATTTGGAAACGATTCTTTTACATATAGCTCAAGCAGTTCACGATTTCCGGTCTATGACCAAGTATCCTCTGGGTAGCCTAAGAACATCCGTTTGAAGGCGAGCTAAAGTGAGAAGGCGAAACATCCACTTCACAGAGTTGTGCTTTGGGGTTGGGACCCGCCACGTAAAAAACGCACCCACTGAAAAATAGCAACCAGCCTCGGATGAGAGACCCCCCTTTTGATGACGACCATGGCAAACGAATTAATGATTACGATTTGAGGGCATGCACCTCGAATGTCCGGTTCCTTAATTGGAAAGGTGCCGCTGCCCAGCTGGTTGATGTCCTCGTTAGAGTGAAGGCTGACATCACCACCGTCCAAGAAATGCGATGGACGGGACAAGGACTAAGGCGAGTAGGTCCTTGTGGCATTTACTACAGTGGCCATATAAAGGAGCGCAAATTCGGTGTGGGATTCGTGGTGGGAGAGAGACTCCGTCGCTGAATACTGTTAGTCACCACGATGGAAGAACGTCTAGCCACAATCCGCATCAAAGCGAAGTTCTGCAACAAATCGCTGTTTTGCGTCCACGTCCCGACGCAAGAGAAGGACGATGTGACGAAAAAGTTTGGAGCGCACCTATGAGAGCTGCCACCGTCCAGGCGTCAAAATCCTGCTTGGTGACTTTAACGCCATGGAGGGCAAAGAAAAGTATCTTTTGCAATAAGATCGGTAAATTCCGCCTCCACGATGAAACATCCCCAATTGGGTTGAGGCTGATCGACTTTGCCGGGGCCCGAAATATGGTTATCTGTTGTACTAGAAAGAAAACCACCAACCAGATCGATCATGTTGTGGTAGACGGAAGACACGTCTCCAGGGTTTGGGATGTGCGTACACTCCGAGGTCCTAACATCGAGTCGGACCACTACCTTGTTGCAGCCAAGATTGGCACCTGCCTCTATGCAGCAAAAAACGCACGTCAACAAACACAAGCAAGGTTCGACGTCAAGAAGCTGCAATCACAAAAGACAGCCAAAAGATTTTCTACTCGACTTGCACTCCTGCTCTGGAATGGGATAGTGCTCGAAAATTCAACGAAAAAACGAGGCGACTAACAGAAGGTTTCAAGACCGGAACACGCCCTTGTAGAACCCCCAGAGGTGATCTAGTGACCGATGCCCAGAGCATACTACAATTATAGAGGGCAAACTTCTCCAGCCTGTTGAATGGCAGTGAAAATATAACGCCAATAACCCTATTCCCTAATCGGTGAGATTGGAACAGACGTTCTATTGCCCGACCATGAAGAAATTCGAATAGCAATTACCCGTCTGAGGAACAACAAAGCGGCGGGGCCGATGTATTGCCGGCCGAGCTATTCAAACACGGCTGTGAAGAACTGATAGGGAGCATGCATCAGCTTCTTTGCAAAATATGGTCGGACGAAAGCATGCCCAACGATTGGAATTTATGTGTGTTCTGCCCAATCCACAAAAAGCGTGACCCCACAATCTGCGCCAACTACCGTGGGATAAGCCTCTTCAACATCACATATAAGGTTCCATCGAGCGTATCATGTGAAAGATTAAAGCCCATCGTGAACAAACAGATTGGACCTTATCAGTGCGGCTTTAGACCTGAAAAATCAACAACCGACCAGACTTGCAAATGATCCGTGAAAAGAGAATCGAAACACACCACCTTTTCGTCGAATTAAAAGTTGCTTTTGATAGCACGAAGAAGCTGCCTTTATGCCGCGATGTCTGAATTTGGTATCCCCGCAAAACTAATACGGCTGTTTAAGCTGACCTTGAGCAATACCAAAAGCTCCGTAAGGATCAACACCCGCGCCGTTAGTTCTGCTTTCTCCAGACTGGATAAGGAAACAAATCAAATGGGTCTGGTGGTGAACGAGGGCAAGACGAAATATATCCTGTCAACAAATAAATAGTCGTCGTACTCGCGTCTTGTTTCTCACGTCACTGTTGACAGTCATAACTTTGAAGTCGTATATAATTTCGTCTATCTTGGAACCAGTATAAACACCACCAACAATGTCAGTCTGGAAATCCAACGCAGAATAACTCTTGCCAACAAGTGCTACTTTGGACTGAGTAGGCAATTGAAAAGTGAAGTCCTTCGGATTTATCAAACTGGCAGTTACTAGTGCCTTAGAGGTTCCTTGTTGGTCACTTGGATGAAGTGGCGGCACATTGCGCGCACTATAAGCTCGTTGCACGGTCTTAGAGGTCATCGTCGCTGTAATTCATTGACAACATGGGACCACATAACGTGGCTTCAACCACTGCATGTGTTGCATCTAACCGAGGTGGACTTATGGTGGAGCTTTTTGGCGCATGCGCTATAGAAAAAATCTTGGGAGCCCGGGTTGGATTCAACGTCAGCCCAGATCGAAGGAGTAAAGAGCAACCCTACTACTAGGTGTTTCTCTGAAAGTAATGACAATCTTAACTTATTACTTACCGATCCAAACAGGGTTAGGTCATCGAAATAACAACTGGGTCAACCGAACCGAAGACTTAACCGTTAGGTGGCTTGAGGGAGATTTCCCATGATCTAATAACGATATAAGACGGTGTTACTTGTGAGAGTGCTTCTTTTTTAACTCATAATGTCAAATCACCTTTATTAGATTTTTCTCATGATTGTTAATATTCTAATGGTTTTGTGGGATCTGAATTCAGTTTTTATTCAAAACACAATTTTTTATTGTCGGGAATGTCTGAAAAATACATTTTCAATCATAAAAACAAAGCAAACATGTAAGGAAGGGCTAAGTTCGGATGTAACCGAACATTTCATACTCTTGTATTTTGCAGTCAACAAATCCATGGAAATACCTTTGTATAAAATCAGTCAAAACTCGAAATTTGTATCTTAAGTGTATGGGGACTAAGGGAGTTAATTATACATTTTTGACACACGGGCATATTCTTATTAGATAAGTATTTTCTCTGTGTTTCTACAATATATCTACATCGACCTACATATATTTTTGGCTATAAGCTGGCATCTTGATAAATTTCTTGGTGCTTAATTCTTACCCTGAAACTAGTGAAATAATCAGATGAAATTTAAAATTGTGTTAAATAAGATGTAGGCGTCAGTCCAATTTCGGATATTTTCGAAGTGCGGTGTAGGAATGCTAGAGTAATGCTACCTACCAAATTTTGGTTGATATAGGTCCAGTATATTCCGAGGTATAGGTGTTTTCGCTTAAATGTGGGCGGTGCCAAGCCCATCGTCAAATTTTGACACCGGCTCTTGAAAAGGCCTCCCCTATAATATGGAGTAGTAAATTGTATGTTTCTGACGCCTTTATATAATGATTTTACGCGCTTAAATAGATATTAGCAGTACCGTTAAATGGGGGGTGGGTGGTATTATCCTCCGATTTCATCCATTCTTACGGTGTCAGTAGGGGTGCTTAGGCGATTTGCCCCAATCGAATTTGGTTATTGTATCTTAAGTGATTTAGGAGGTATGAACATTAAACCGCTTAGAGGGAGCTATGTCCACTTTTCCAAACTTTTTATCCAACAGATGCACCTTGTTACTACGCTCCCCTGCGAGAAATTAATGTTTTATATCTTCATTTGGAACTTAGTTATGACACTTTATAGATGTTCGTTTAAAGGCGTTTTGTGGATCCACGAACTCATCATCAAACAGACAGAGGGATGAACGGACAGACAGGCATCCGGATTTCAAAACGTCTCGTCATCCTCATCATTTATGTATGTAAACAGTGAACGCTTTATTAATCGGATACTCTTTTAAGCGGATATCTCAATTAACCGTTCACATTGGCAGAACTCAAAATTTTTTGATGTTTATTAAGGACAATCTATTGAGCGGACAACTCTAGAAATCGGAGGAAAGGTTGGTCCTACCAGTGTCCGCTTATGGGAGCTTTCACTGTACATAACTCAATATACATATACATATGTACATATCTCAATTAGTTTTAAGTGATACAAACAACAGTTAGGTGACCGAAACTATTATACTCTGGAGTAACATGGGCTAAGAAGAAAGCTGATTCTGACATTATGAGGTCGCACATTGTTTCCAAAATGTTTTGGGCTATCGACACAACATCATATAATTGTATCAAAGAAATTTCCTTGTCATTGTTGTGACCAATCCGAAAACTAGTAGTGTGTTAGTAAAAATTGATTTTTTGAGCAATTTCTAACACTTGTGACCTTCCAGTTGTTGAGATTCTTAACATATAAAAGTAAATTAAACGACGAATTCTTGAAGGAATAAAAAAAGTTTATAGCTAACAGTAATGTCGAGTATTTGAATAAATTCTCTGCTTTACAGATATGTATTTGAAATGACTCAAAAATAGCTGGAAATGAGATCAAAATTTAAAAGAACACATTTTGAATGCACACCATTCTGATAATGTCGATGGCGCGTTTTGAAAATTTGTGATATGATTTAACAGTTACTTGAAGATAATCAAAATTTTATTGTTTTTCTTATACAGTGAAATTCCTCATAACCGAACACGCACCGTATGAGGTAGCTGTCCATATATGGGGGCGTGGCAAAAACAAGTGTCTAAACCGTTTTCTTAGAGTCCGAAGCTGCAACTCAGAATTATATTTCTATTGAACTAATAAATGCGAGTCAATGTCAGCCAGGAGTGAATAAATGACACCACGAACCAATTTGTTTGCTGTGATCTTACGTATTGTTCCTAAAAAAATTTGTAAAAACACCAATAATTAATAAGAAGTTAAAAAAGCGCAAACTATAAGTTGTACACTATTTTCTTGACAACTTATGAACGAAATCGTACCAAAATAGTGCCCGTGTCCGGTCATTGGAACGTACTTACATATGTACGGTTATAGGATTTGCTCTTGTATGAAAATAAAATCGTTGAGTTCATGAAATTTGTTCGGTTATGGGGGATGCTATGAGGACTATCCGTAGTGGGGAATCTCACCCTATTTCTTATGTTTTGACAATTTTAGTTTCAACTTTTACTTCAAAGTTTTGTACGTTCTTCTACGAAAAATCTAGTTAGTAAGTAAGTGCTATGTGCTATGCTGTGTATGTTTTGTGGAAATATGGAAAAGCAAAATTGGTTGCAAGTGATATTTTTGCCGGATGTTTGTTTGGTTACTTGTGCTATATGGAAAAGCAGAATTGGTTACTTGTGCCAATTAGAAATGAACAAGCTATTGTGAATAACAATGTTAACAGTTATTGTGAATTTTTTGCACGTGATTGGAGAAGAAATTGGTTAAAAAATAAACGCGGATGACAGTTTGCAAAAGCAGCCAATACTGCTTTGGAGATTTTTTGCCAGTTTTCCGACGAATTTCTTGGGAAGCAAGAAATTGAGTTTTGCCAGTTTTGTGGTTGTGCCGTTCTGTGCCGTGCTGTTGGTGATTTGGTTCTTAAATTACGAATATCTCTAAGTAGATTAAATCCAAATCTGCGTGAAATTTTAAAGAAATGGCTGCAAGATTAATTCAAAAGATTGTGAGTGAACGTGTTAGCGTTACCAATCTTTAACTATTCCTTTATCCTTCTAACAATTTTTAAGTGTTCTTTGCTAAATTCCCTTTTGCCTACCTATTTTTTCGCGCTATATTTTAGTTGAAAAGTATTGGAGTTAATACCTCTCGTTTTGGACAGGAGCGCTTGACTGATTCAACGGTCCACGTCAAGGTGCGTCCTTAGGAATATAGTGCTTTTAAAATAACGATTCACCGAAATTGATGCAAATCAACGCTGTCAGATTTTTACATAACAGCAGATCCAGTTCCAAATTTACATCTGCCCTTAAAAGTACTTATATAAAAATTTTCTCTTAAGAATTCTTTATGTTTTCTTGATATTTAATCAATCTAAACAACTTTATAATTATTTCGAAATAGTTAGTCGTTATTTTTTTTTTTTTTTGCTCATCAACACAATTTGCAAATTGTATAACCTCTACAAAAAGCTTGTGATATGTTACCGAGGCTAATTGCCATGAGCCCTCACCCCCGTACACAATGCGATATAGTATTGCAACGAAGCATTTCGGTCCCACTAGCCAGCTTTAAGAACGTTGCAATTCGATGGACACAGAAAGGCGAAAAGCATATAGACAAGAAAAAATACGACAAACTGTCTATGGCAACTTATGTAACAAACGCGCGTATGCAAATAGATATTTATGATAGTATGCGGTCAACTTTGATTGATAAGAACGTAATTAGGCGTTGTTTACTATGAAACAGCATGCTTAATTTAGCATGTAAATATTTAATTGGTGTAAATATTTACTCATAAATATTTATCAAGTACAATAAAGCGTTAAAAAGAGAATATTAAACACATTATGATTATTTTGAATTTTCAGGTTAGCACTGCCCCCACATCAGCTCGCGGCTTTGCATCTGGTTCCAGAAAAGTCACTTTAATTCCTGGTGATGGCATTGGCCCTGAAATCTCCTCTGCTGTGCAGAAGATTTTCACCACTGCCAATGTACCAATCGAATGGGAATCGGTGGATGTGACACCAGTTATGGTATGTGTATTTATAAGTTTTTAAAGGTAATAAATGAAAAGGGATTATCTGCGTTAGATTATACAATTTATCTTCACAAATGGTACAACTAAAGCGGAATTGAACTATTTTATTCTAAAACTTATTATATACTGCAAGAACATTTTGAAAATGAGCAACGGAATAAGTTTTAATGAACAAGTTCTTAGTGTAAATATAATATATATATATGTATATATATTATATATCATCAATACAGCTTTACTTTTTTATGCATTTTGAATTTTATCTGATGAAATGTTTTCGTTATTACTACTTATTTGATCATCGTTTATTCCATTTTTAAACTCATACTCAATCAAAAATATACACAAATGCTTTAATTTCTACATCGTTTTAAAATTGTCAGTACATTTGAAAGTTTTCATTTATACGACAGCTTTTTACGGTGTATGCGTTAAAGCGAAACACTTGTTTATACAAGAGGTACGAATAAATCGGTAATGCGAATACAATATTCGTTAAACTGTTATTATTTTGATTTATAAGGTGATAAAAATCATGTATTTATTATTTTATGGGTCTTAATTTATTATTTTTTCTAATAATATTTTTTTCTATGTGTTGTTGGTATAGTGAATGTACAAATGTAGGCGGAAATTTTTGCAATCATTAACATTTAAGTGCAATATTTTGTGATAACACTGTCTGACTTTACCAGCATGCTCGTCATCATCCAGATTTTGGCGTTTTAATTATAATAGTTTTTAATTATTTTTTTGAAGCAAATAAACAAATTTGTACATACGTAATAAGAGTTCTAAGGTATTAAGAGTTTTTTTAACTGATTTGCTTTATCATCAAGTGTATTATCGTGTTTAATATACATAAGTATATTGGTGGGAGTAATTATTTTTCGCAAACATTATAGAGGAAAAAAAATGTAACCAAAACTTTCCTAGCTTAGGTAATGAGTTACTTAAATTAACTTAGCTTAACATTATGAGACAAATAACAATGCTAGGCAGAATTATTCTAATATCTTAAATGAACAGATTGCAATGAAAAAAATTAAACCCTTACTATCAAATTACCTCTTAACATGATCTCTCTACTTATTAAAAGGCGATACAAGTTAACTTAAGATTATCCCGTAGACTCGAAAAACTGAAATTTTTTAAAATGAGAATTACATATATTGTCGTAATGTTAGAGTCCAAAAGACATTTCGCAAATAAACATTTTTTACAACTACAAAATTTTAACTTAATCTCTTCTAATCATCAAAGTATCTGGGTTCAGGGCTGGCAATGCTATTTTAATTAAATCTTGTATCACTTGCCGGCATAAAAATTGTGCTCACCAACAAGGCAACTTTTGAAATACAAAGATTTCTTAAGCAAAGCATCCCTAGTGGGGTTCACGTACTCCAAATCCAAAGGTTAGAGAGCTTTTTGTAAATACACTATAAAAAAAATTGTAAAACATTGTCTAGAGCTGAATATATTATATTAGCTGAATATTTATTTTCACATAAAAAAATTAGAAACCGCTGCTATTTTAAAAATAAATTAAAGACAGTATTTAGTCATTTTATTTAAACATTTAGGACAAAGAAATAGATAACAAAGACAGATATGTTCATACTTATTTACGATGAAAATAAATTTGTAGTTATATGTATATTTTAACAAGATAATCTTAAAGCAGCTTATTTGATTAGATAAATCCTAAATATGCATATATATTTTATATCATACAGGGCCCCGATGGCAAATACGGCATTCCTCAGGCAGCTATTGATTCGGTGAATACAAATAAAATTGGCTTGAAAGGTCCCTTGATGACCCCAGTTGGCAAAGGTCATCGCTCATTGAATTTGGCCTTACGTAAGGAATTCAATTTGTACGCTAATGTGCGGCCCTGTCGCAGTCTGGAAGGCTACAAAACCCTTTACGACGACGTCGATGTGGTGACAATCCGTGAAAACACCGAAGGTGAATACTCCGGCATTGAGCACGAAATTGTTGATGGTGTTGTACAGAGTATAAAACTGATCACTGAGGAGGCGTCAAAACGTGTCGCCGAATATGCCTTCCAATACGCCAAGGCCAATAACAGGAAGAAGGTGACCGTAGTGCACAAAGCTAATATTATGTAAGCAGAATAAATAAATACAAAAATATTTAACTTATGTATGATTGTAAACAAATATAGGCGCATGTCTGATGGTTTGTTCTTGCGTTGCGCGCGCGATATGGCCGAAAAATACCCGGAAATTCAGTTCGAAGAACGTTACTTGGACACTGTGTGTTTGAACATGGTGCAGGATCCCAAAAAATATGATGTCTTGGTATATATACTATATGAGCAGTATTAACTCCTTCATATTAAAACACTTTCTTACGAAATTTTTAACGTAAATTTAAATTACAGGTAATGCCCAACTTGTATGGTGATATTCTTTCTGATATGTGCGCTGGTCTCGTCGGTGGATTGGGCCTGACCCCATCTGGCAACATGGGCTTAAATGGTGCACTATTCGAATCTGTATGTATTTATTTACTAAAAACTCTATCAATATCCTTTTATTGAATATTTTTTCACTCAGGTTCACGGTACTGCGCCTGATATTGCTGGCAAGGATTTGGCCAACCCAACTGCTTTATTGCTGTCGGCTGTTATGATGTTGAGACACATGGAGTTGAATGAACATGCTGATAAGATCCAAAATGCCTGTTTCGAGGTGATCAAGGAGAGCAAATATTTGACTGGAGACTTGGGTGGCAAGGCCAAATGCTCAGAGTTTACAAATGAAATTTGTGCTAAACTATGAAGTGAATGAATACAACTATTAGGTTGTTTGTATGCGAACGTCTTCATCGTGTCGTGTATATACGCCAATTTCTGATTGGAACACTAAATGATACCCACTGCTGCTTTACCCAACAATAACCTAAATTGATTAAAAAAATTCACTAAATAAGTATGTAAAAACAAATTGCTTAAAAGAAAAGTATTGTACGTTCGAATAGAAAATTTATTCACCCCTATATTAAACTGTATAATATCAAAACGTAACATATTTGTTGAGCCCAATACTAAATAACAACAAACAAACCTTAAACTTCACTTGCTATTCATGTACAATTCACTTGTTAGATCGTTAGTCGTCTTACTACAGAAGTATTCATTTAAAGTTTTATTTTTTCTTTGTTCTTAAATTTGCCATCAGGTATTTAGTATTTATATTACGTTTATTAGACAATATTTATTTAAAGATATTGGATTTAATTTTATGTTTTATTATCGCCCAGAGTTATTAAAATTGCTAATATACTCTCATAGTGATTTATTTGTCATTACTTAGCACATTCAAATCATATATATTAATTTATTTGCCTATTGTCGATAGTCAATTGTATTTGATGATTAGAATATAGGCAAAATCTAATTCTCATTTGAAAGCAGTAAGGATACCATGTTATATTTTTTTTTTGCCAGAACAATAAACTATTAGAAAAAATGTCTGACTAAACCACCAAAAGTCATTGTGAATGCTAAAAGGTTTTGCATGTTAAGACAACTCAATAAACAGTTAATAAAAATGTAAACAGAAATAACCACTTGTGTGCTTATTTAATTGTATTTTTATAGTTAGAAATTAACAAGAAACAAGTGAGGAAGAGCTAAGTTCGGGCATAGCCGAACATTTCATACTCTTGCAACTTGCAAGGGTTAAAGCCGTTGTAATACCTTCAGGTATGTTACATAAAGCCTGTTAGTTATATGGAGTGTAGAGCACGTTTTCACTAAATTGTATTTATTCTCAGCACTTACATGGATTGTTTCTGGAAAAACCCACTCTCTCAATTTTATTAAGATAACTCACATATTGGCCGATAAATTCGGTATAAAATCACCCAGAAGTTCGAAAATCTGCAATTGAGGTATATGGAGGCTAAAGAAAGTATTTACCAGATTCTACCCACTTTTAATTTACTATTATCAGCAAACACACTGACCGATATTTTCGGTAAAAGTCTATTATTGGCACAGGGATCCACGTATTCGTACCTAGGGACTGGAACAGTTTTGGTTCGATTTGGACAACGTTTGGTTATAAGGTGCCATACTTCATAGGCATTATTCATGCAAAGTTTTATTTTATTTATTAATGGCTTATTGATTTGTATATTGAAAAGTGAAAGAATCAAATGAATTTTAAAATTGTGTTATATAGGAAGTAGACGTGGTTGTAGTCCGATTTAACTAATTTTTCCTCTGTAACATAGGATTCCACTTGAGGGGGGAGCCTGCTTTAGAGACTTCAAAAAATCGATTTTTTTGGGAGGGAAAGAAAAACTTGATTAAAGCGAAATTTCTGGGGTTTGTAGTTATATATTTAAACATCATTCCCAAATTTTTTGGATACGAAATATATATTTCTGCCTTTGGGAAGCCATTGACCGATGCATCTCGCATGTGCATTTGTTGGACGGCGGGCAGGATGCAGGTCGCAATTTCTATCGGAAACAAAAAATTCAAAAAGATTCATATTTTTTAATAATTTATCTTCTAGTTAAACTAAAAAAAAAAATTCCAAAAAAACGTGTAACATTTTACAAATTTTTTAAAAATTAAAAAAAAGTGGTTTTTGCCCCAATTCCATACGACGTTTAGTTTGTTTTCTATCCTGCCCGCCAATTAAGAAAAATCGTAAAAATTAAAAAAGAAATCGCGCGTCGAAGCAAAACTTTGCTTTCTGCCCAAGCGCAAATATATCTGCTAGACGCTCGGTCATTATTTCCCTTTTAGCTTCGAAAATATTTCGAATTTCCGTCTATAACTTTAGGGACATATTCTTAGATTATTTTTTAAGAGATTTAAGCAAAATCGATTTTTCCCCCTTTAAGGGGGAGAGTCACATTAGCTTTAATGTTGTAGCTTTAGTGGTTTAGGAGATATGTACAATAACCCTATTAGATAGCGGAGCTCCACACACTTTTTCAAAAATTTTAGCCCACAAGTCCCCTTGCTACTGTGAACCCCTGTGCCAAACTACAATTTTACATCTTACTTAGGAGCTAAGCTGTGACACTTTTTTTCGTTTAATGGCGTTTTGTGGGCGTGTTCCTTTTCGGAAAAATGGTTTTTGCCAATGAAAGGAAAGCGTTATGCAGACGTAGAGGCCATTCAAAAGGCTTGCACTGGCATACTGGCGGCCATACGGGCCAATGAGCTAAAACACTCGTTTGACATGATTTTGGACAGTGCAAAAAGCTGTATTAAAGCAGAAGGAGACTACTTTGAATAAAATAAATTTTCTTTGCCGAAAAAACCATTTGTTCTGTGTTTTTTTAAAGTCCTGTTTACTTTGGAACATACCTTGTAATAATGTAATATACAATAAAAAAATGAATGGATCAGGGGACACTAATCCCCACCGAGGCCCGGTTTTCTCTCTACGGCTCTGGGTATACATTAAATATTATTATAATAATCTACATACAAACAACAATGTACTTATGTACCATACCGAAAACATTATTTCCAGTTTGAGAATCCAAAGGATTGAACTCAAAGTCTTACCGGTTCCACATAGTGCGTCCAAGAAAAAAGATCACCTTGTTCATTAGCAACAATCACTAATAATCTATCTTATACTATCATATAGATATGGCTATGATATACATAAGTACATTAAATACCATAACTTCTATAAACTATTTAATGCACTGGAAATATTATTTACGAATTAAGGCAAAAACGTAATTGCCGGTAATGAATCTTATAAATATTTGTCAATGGAAAAAATAATTAATTTTACATTTCGCATTTTACTGATTTTTTTTTTAATTTTGAAAACATGCTTATGCTTCGAAATATGCTTTTTATTTATGAATTGTTTTACTTTTAATATAATTCAGATATAAATTATCCTACCTTTTAAGTTGAATCAAACTGGGCACTGTGTGCTAAATTTTACTAAAATCGGTTAAGTATGTAGTTTAGGAGATAACCCCGGAAAAAACGTGGCACGTAATTTGTATACATATTTAGTATGTACATATGTATGTATCGTATATACATTGATAGATTTTAAATGTGTTGTTTACTTACACACCCAGCGAAGCAAACAAGTAAATTGCGGTTAATTTATTATCAATTGAAATTCATATATATACAGAAGTATAAAATAAATATTCGTTCATTTTAGTATAATCGTTTTATTATATGTTTGTATGTCGAGGGTTATACATTTTCTGAATATATTTGCATTTATGTATATGTATATGTATGTTTAATATATAATTTTCTTTAAATATTACCTTAGTTTAAACTACATAATTGTACACATACAACAAACACTTTCCTTATAATTTTTTTGCTTGCTACTGCCCCTTATAAATGGCAGCGTTAATAGCGCCATTGCAATTTATTTGCATTTCTACGAATGCTTGTTGACAATATTAAGCACAACGAATGCAGGCAATTAAAACTTTTTTGTCACATTTTACATACAATTTATGTTTATATACACAATTGGTTTTTCGTTGTGTGTGTTTAGTTGCTGTTCAATATTTTACTTTATTCTTAATCAAACTAATACACATTATATAAGTATGTTTGTATTTATTCATTCTACTATTAACAAATCATAAGTTTCAATCCTTTGTACATAAACCTAAGAGTTCATTTTATATTGTACTTAAAAGCTAATTACATTAAGTTAAAATATTAGCAATACCTTTTCGTTATAATTTTACAATAATTATAAGGTATTTGTTATAACATTTTTATTTTTTTTAGATTTTGTTTTGGTTTTGGGGCATCAACTCCGTTAAATTTAACTTCAATCCGGTTTTGATATTATTTTATTTTTTGTGTGAGTGAAAAAGCTTATCAAAATTCTAATTTCTAATAATTTAGAGAATTTCAACATTAAATAAAATAGCAAATCTTAAAAATTATATAGGCTTATTTATACAAATGTATATATGCAGTAAAAATATAATTATTTATTAAAGAAGAACTACAAGTGTGTCCTTGTTGTTTAAACTGGTTTTGTATGAGAAAACCTTGTTTTCTTTAGATCACCGATATGCTGAGCTAAGAGAGGCTACGTACATATATAAAGCTGGTGTATGAGTGTGAGTGCGAAAAGAAGCGAGAAGATAAAACATAGAAAAAGAAATAAAAATACACCCAACTCTGTTTTTACACGGTAGATACGTTCCTCAGAAAACGGTGTAAAAAAAACCGTGTAAAAAAAGGGGGCTACGTTCCATGTCATCTGAAAACCGTGTAAGATGAAATAAAGAACTATATTTACTTCGAAAAACCGTGTAAAAATGTTGAAAACTATAAAATTTCAGGTAGGCATACAAATTGTGTATTCATATGGCATTTTATTAAGCATTAAAACTTAAAATACACAATTCATACAGGTAAAAAATTGGTAGATTAAGCAAAAAACAAAAGAAATCTGTTAATCCAGAATTAAGAACAGAAAAATTAGAATAGAAATAAAAAAATATATTTACATAGCTACATAAATATTCGTCGCTACTTGATAACAAGCGCAATTCTTTGCGATGAACTGGACTAAAGTCGGTATCATCATTGGAAATATCCATTTCAACAATGTAAATATCATGCGAACAAAATGTCTAGGTAAGAGTTATCGAATAAGGGGATTTCCCAGTTACTACTATGTAAGTATGTTCATTTCAGCAATGATGTTAAGTGTGGTAAAAACAAACATAATTACAAGACAGTGATTTTGAAACCTTACTAGATTAAAATTTTTTTACAAAAATTTTTTTTTTTCAACCGTGTAACTTCAAATCCGTGTAAAAAGAAAGCGTGTAAAAAAGTGTTGGGTGTATACATAGTATGTACATATATAAATAGAAAAATATTTAGCATAAATTTACTTTTGTTAGTTATGTGAAAAAGGACAATAAATTGTTGAACAAAATGCAACGGAATATAGCGACGTGTACAGTTGTGTTCCTGAAAATAGTGGTGCAACAGTTCTTATATTTAAAGAACTTTTCTAACATAAACTGTCAAATAAACTCGAGAATTTTAGTAAAATAGCCTTCTCAAATAATAAAAACAAAATAATTAAATTACTTATGCTTCGTCTATCTTTTTTATGACGTACTTTCGTGTTTTCTGAAAAAGAAACTATCAATATAGTAGTGATTGTAACATAGTTAGTAATCGATAAATTAAAAAAAAAGCCTATAGAGAGTTGCAATAAGTAAGTGTCTCTGAGGTGCATCCTGTGACAGTCGGGTCTACGTAAACGGCTCTTACTTAACAACTCTCTATTGGATTTTTTTTATATTATTGAATGCTAAAAAATTCAATACGAAGAATTGTGGAGGAAAGAGCAAAATAACAATATTAGACGGACAAATTACAAGATATACTTATAAGAAATAAGGCATCCTCAAAAATGATGTTGTTGTTATAGCGGCAGAAAATATTCCAAAGTAATTTGGAGGAATGCTGATGGTTTGACAGTCCTTGGTCCGTTCGGGTCCGTCCCGTTTACGTAGACCCGACTGTCATAAGATCTCAAAAATGATATGAAATATCGGTTAGTACTCTTACATTAAAATAATGGAAAAAAATTGAAGGCAAGGACACCCTGGAATTTTTTTTTGTAAAAAAAAGGGGTTCAGCAAGTATGTCCGCCAGCCACCAAACACAGAGTACCATCTAAGGCACATTACCAAAACGATTAAACTCGGTAACCTCAGCATTGTGGTATGAGCTTGCTTTTCGTACCATGTCCTATACTATTGATCGATGGCATTATGGGAAATGCCTATAAAATAGAACAGCAGAACATATCGACGTAATGTCAGCGCAGTCACTGGACCTCAATCTAACCGAAAATTTATGGTGATATATTAAACGAGTTGTAACAACATTATTTGATCGTAAAAAAATTCATCGTAAAATTCAATACCGAAAAAAAATTAAATCTCAACAATCACTCGAAGCATTACACAAAACAATGGTGCTGGTGGAAAAAACGTTTAAGCTTCAAAAGGTTCACGGGAAACCAGCTTTATCCGCTAAGTTTAATGGAGAAATGAACTTAGCAGCAAACCAGATTACAGATTACCTTTCACCTTCCCTATAAATAAGTCTCAAAGCCAAACATTTCGGTTTAGATTTTGAAGTATTATCAATTTTTCCATTTATAAATATTTGTTACAATCATATTCAAAATTAAACCCCTAGTACAATCCTTTGGATTACTAGACACGCAAAAATACCCTCACTCTATTTTCATGAACAAAACTGTATATACTTACATGTAAGGTTATAAATATAAAAGTATCCTTATTTACTGAGAATTTAACACAGATATGTACATACAAAGATTGAGTTTAGAACTACCAGCGTTAAGGATCTAACTTTTGTAAGCATTAAAAATTTTAATTCAAATATAAATTGCAAATTACTGGAAGATATCTATGTTTTGAAAGCGATATTTATAAAAACTAATATTCAAGAGAAAACGTCTGGTGTTGCCTGTCTTCCGCACTCAGAAATACATATATGGTACATTACAATATTTCTATTAAACAATCAACTAATGATACCAAAGTCTGTTAACTTTTCATGTGTTCAGAATTTACTTCTTTATCGCACTACATTGGTTTCGCTATGCCAACGAGGAATCGAATTAGGTACTGAAAATATTAGGGCAACGGTTACAAAATGAAATGTCAAATACATACAAATTTATATGAACCACAAAACTTCCATGAGTATAAAATTAACCGAATCGTAGTATTTTACAATACTCTACCTTTACTATCTCCAGGAAACAAATGTTATTTTGGCGACCCAACCAATGCGTTCCATGGACTACTCCACCAAGGGTGGAACAAAAGTTTAAAAAGTTTACATTATATCAAATCCACCTCTGTCACTTGACACATATAATTGTAAACACCAGCGATGGGTCGTTAGATGATAAGTTGTGCGTGATTAGTTTGGGGAAATGTTCCAAATATAATCAATCTGCAGCACAATTACCTTCCATTTTAAATGACTCTCAACAAAGCTAATTGCATACAAAACATATACTCACTTATATCAAGTCATATCGAATAAACCGACATTATTATTAATCCTGTGGGAAAAGCAATCCAAGCTAATACTTCCCAGCTTGCCGTGATAATGTGAACGCTTCTAAAAAAAAAAACTTAAAAATAATTGATGGACAACTACAAATTAAATGGTATCGGATTTCAAATGTTCTAAATTACGAAACTTTTTATCATTTGGAAAACGCACACTATGAAATAAACGATGTAAATATATTTACGATACCAGCTTGACATTAAAAAAAATATAATTTTTTTGTAACAGCATTTTTTATTGTGTTCATAATCTTTTGAGTTCGGAAAATGAGTTTAGTTTCTCATATAACAAACTTTAAATAATACATATTATTATCATAATTAGTTACACAAATTAAGAAAACTATTTGGGGTGTGTAACGTAATTGTAATTACTTATGAATACAGTAGAAGCTTATAAATTTAAAAATTGCAATAATTCGAAACGAATTCTGTAGCAGTACAAAATTCGGATTTTTCTCATTTCTCTTCATTTTTATTCGCTGGCATATGTAAACACTTGTTTTTAGAAACCTATTCGAGTACATTTAGCGCTGTAAATAATGGGATTTGATTAAAAATAACTTACCAAATGAAAACAAGGAATTGCTGTGTAATGTGTTGCAAAATTATACGCATTCGAACAAATTCGTCGTTAGTAACACACAAGGACGATTGTCTATCGCAACGTATTTCTTTTCCAGATCACATTACAGAGCAGCTCAGTGGAGCAACATATGCGTAAGTTATTGTATCTTGGGAGAACAAGTTATCGTGAACAGGCAGTAGAGAGTTGAAAGCGAAATTTGAGAGAATGTGTAACGGCACTGACACGAATTGATAAAAACTATCTTGATTTACCCCAATGCCAACTTACACAAACAATGTAATACTCGTATTAACTATAGCAAACTAAATTTATAAATTTATAAAAATAAAAGTAAAGCAAATTTACAGCTTTTTACAATATACACTCATACAATGATAATAATGTTAATGTAACTCTATTTTACAACTAAATTTCACACTAAATAGCCATTACTATATAAAAGATTTGTTAGAAACATATGGGAAATGTTTGCATTAAATGGTGTTTGGTAAGTGTGTGATGGAACTCTAATTGAAAAAGTAATGCTCGTTAAAACCTACCACATTTGTATCCAAATTCACATCATTCATTTCATTCACTTCATCCACCCCCATGCCAACAGCGCCCGCACCTTCCACAGTAGTACCAACGCCCAGTTGGACTGCAGCATTCCCCGACCTTCGGACATCCCCTAATAGACCATTGTTCACATTGTCTAAATAGAGCATATTTGGGCAATATTAACTCCCAGGATCATTGTATATTGCACGCTGTGCATGTCGGTATTGCGCGTGCATTTGGGCTGCCGTTGTCATGTTTGGTATTAAATCAGACTTTGGTGGCGCAATCGCTGGATTGGTTACGGTGGTGGGCAGCAGTGTAGGTTGTGTGGGCACAACTCCTATAACAGCCAGACTATCGCCCAAACTTGGCATGCCACTCCCTGAATCGGACGCAATAAAACCACCTGCTCCGAGATGGTCAACTGTTGTTGCTGAGGACAGGTCGATGTTTTGCCCCGAATTTTCGGCTATCAAAGCTGTATTAGCCGCTGTAGATGGCTTTTCCAGCGGTGACATGATGGGCGTTTGGTTTAGCAGCGCATTTGTCGCATTTGTTAGCGCAGGGCGCGTGCATGGTGGAGAAAGTGGTGGTTGCGTCAGAGCTGATTGTAGTATAAGACTGCCGTCATCCGTTCCTATAAGCTGTAACGTTTGCGATGTGTCTATTTGTAACAATGGTATGATATCAGCTTCTAAGCCTTCATCTCCAGCAACTGTAACTGTTTGCAACTGCTGTATAAATTGTTGTTGCAATAACTCTTGTTGCTCAAGTTGCTGCTGCTCTTCTAATTGTTGTTCTTCCAACAACTGCTGTAATTGCCGAAATTTTTCTTGCAAATTAACATCCTGTTGTAGGGTATCTAATGCATCCCGCGTCAGCTGGAATACGCGTCCAAGGTGATCGCGCAAATCAAACAAATCATCAGTTGAACGCATAACCTCCAAAAACTGATCCCATTCCATATGTACTAATTCAGAGCCAATTAAAATGGTAACTCCTGTCTCTCCTTTGTACGCTTCATTAGCAGGGGCCGTCTGTACATCTTCCGTTTCTACTTCGGCGGTATGGAAATCTGGTGTTTTATCTGCATTCGGCGTCAATATCGGGTGTCCGATAAGTACTTCCTTTGGTATGGGCCTTAATTGTTGGTCACAGCGTGTATAGTAGTAAGGCTGAGCAACTATCGGTACCCACTCCTCACCTACTTTTCGACATAATAATAGCGTGTCGGGGTAGCCTGGTACTGACTGTGCTGGCACGGCTATTACTGATGGTGTATGCTGCAAAATATTTAATAAAATATATTACAATATCTGCATATGTAACTTAATTATACTAAAATACATGCAAATACAATGTAAAGCACATCTTAATGTTTGACTTACCTCATTCGCTTCAAATTCTTCAGCTAAAATCTCTTCGGTGTAGACCTCAGGCACTTGCTCTTGCATTTGTATCGCTTCAAATTCCGCTGGAATAATTTCAGCTGACGGCGATTCCGACGCTAACTCTGCTATATGAACTGCAGTCATGTGCTGCTCTTGTTGTTGCTCTTCAAAACCCTGTTGCTGCTGTTGATCCAACAATACCATCTGCGTTGACTGTAATCGTTGCTGCTGCTGCTGCTGGGCTTGTTCTTGCAAGCACATTTGTGCTGACAACTCGGCTTTTGTGCTCAATCGTCGATTGTGTTGCGATGAATGACGTTGTTTGCGATTGTGCAGCGGATGTAGTGGCGGTGGCTGCGTCGTCGTCGGAGATTGTACTGCATGTTGTTGTAATTGCTGCTGCTGCAGTTGTAAAAGTTGTTGTTCTGCGGTTGCAGCAAATGTTGGCTCGTTGTGGTTGTCGAATGTAGATGAGCCAGTAGCGGTGCTTCGGGATATTTTTGCGGGTGGTGGCGCATGTCCTTCCGAGTGACTTAATCGTCTATTTAGCGACGCGCAATCGTCACTAGTAGAAAGTTGTTGATCTTTTTGCTGAAGTTCCCCCAAATTGCTCGCCGTAGCAGTTAATCGACGTTGCTGAACCATCTGCGACTGAGTTTGTGAGCGTCTTGAGTTCGTTGGATGATTACGCTTCTGACCTTTAACATTTGTCGACGGAGTTAGTTGCGATTGTTGCTCATTAGCTGCTACTGCGCTGCCTACTACATTTGTTTGATCCTCCGTAATTTTTTGTTGACGATGCTTCACCGTAATACTGCTGGGCAATGTTATTGTATTGCCAGCGTGTTTGCGGCCACCGGTTGATGAAGACGCCGCAGGTTTTGTCTTGTTGCCAGTCTGTTGTTGCTTCTGCTGATGCTGCTGAAGTTGCTGTTGTTGGCGCTGCTGTTGTTTTTGTTTCGGTTCAGCTATTGGACGCAAGGTGACACCGGAACCGAGATTATATGTGGTCATTGTGTCGGTGGATGATGCAGAGAATTGTTGTGTGACACCACCGGCAACCGACGGCGATTGCGATTGGGTCACTTGAACTGAAGGTGTCTGTTGTATTATCAAATCACTCGGCGCCGCCTTAATTATAATTATACCGTGTTTATTACCTCCCACCGTGCTCGTTTGTTGCTGCTGTTGACTTGTGGATCGTTTGCGTTGCCGTTGCTGAGAAACTTGCTGTGTAGTTCTGTATGCAGGTTGAATAATTTGTTGTTGTAAAATCTGCGGGCCGTCTGAGCCTAAATGCTGTTCTGTTTCTGCGGATGACGTCAATACAATTTGCATATCACCCTGTGCTGACATAAAATGTTCATTACCAAGCACTATAGGCATATTGCTGATGTCGAACATAGCATTGGAAGGTGCTCCAGCTTGTTCCTGTTCTACCACGGTAGCTGTTGACGCTACTTCAATCAATTTTTCTTTTCGGGTGATTTTAACCTGGGGGCACATTTGCTGAACGTGTGCAACAGCATCTTGCTCGCCAATAAACTCTAAACCGGAAGATGATGCATGTTGTTGTTGTTGATGTGAACCCACCCCCTGTCCTGGTCGCTCGATTATAAATGATGGTATAGATTCTTCGAGATTGGACTTCCTTTGCTTTGTTGCTGTTAATGTTGCACCAGTTGCAGATTTTGTGGCTAAAATATTTGCTATTTGTGTGGAAAGTGGATTAGCGACATCTACGTTGATCCGAACCTTCTCCATAGGAGAAATATTGATACTGTAAGAAAATCAACAAGGACAATGTTTAAAATGTTGTATATTCCAGTTATTGCAAATGAGTAATAAAATAAAAATCAGTGTTTATAAACGATTTGTAGTTGATGCCCTTATACCTATATATGACATTTCTTATTACATAAGTATTTATACATATACACTCACCATGTGTTATCTGCCTTAGGTTGTGGATTAATGGCAGACTCCAGCCGCTTATTCAACGTCTCATTTGCAATATTTGAGCCCTCGTCCATATTTCGTAATGAGTCAAGATCCGTGGCTGCCTCCACTATGTTGGTAGCTCCTACTATTACCTCTTCGATCGGTTGTTGATTTTCAATTGAAGAGTAATTCACATACTCCACTGCGTTGGGTACATCAATAGGATGAAACGAATTTAACTCAGGGACTGTTGTTTCTGAAGTGTTCTCATCTTTTGTGGTACTATTATCTGGCGATTCCTCTATAGGTATTTGTTGCACTGACACTGTATCATTTAGGTATACTTCTTCAATTATGCACTGGTCATCCTCTATTATAAGAGAGTCTGCTGATTCATTATCATTACATTCGACGATTTCTTCTGATCCCTCCAATTCCTTCGAATAATTACCCTTATTTTCATCTTCGTAGTTACTTATCTCATTTGGCGTAGTTTTTATCTCCTCGGCTACTTCCATAGTTTCAATTCTTGTATTGGTGATATTTGGGCTCTCCAATTTCCTACTTTTCAGATGCTGTATGCCCTCTTCTTCGTTATTTACATCGCTCTCTTCCATTGCGTAGTTTTTGTCCGCGACTGCATTACGCCGAGGAGTTGGTTTTGTCGCGCAACGTCGCTTGCGAGAAAATCCAGATTTTACTGCAGGCAAGGGATTTATGGCAGCTTGGCCGGTCGGTAATTCATTAACCTGCTCGTCTGGTTGTGGTAATTGTGGAGTAACATATGTATCGGTAGACAAAACGACCAATGTGGGGTCAGAATTTTCATTGTGTGGTTGTTGACTTGTTATATTCAGGTGATTAACTCCAATTTGATCGGCGACAGCATCTTGTTTTTCTGCTTTGGCTTCAACAACGACGTCATCATTTTTTGTATCTGCTTCTTTTTGCGCTCGTTTTGCAACTTTCGTTGATTTTCGTTGGTTTTGACATATCGTCGTATTATCTTTGTCATTTAAATCTGATAAATCTAGCTCTTTCATAAAATCATTCGATTTCTCTTGTTGTTGTTTCGACGCTCGGGTATGTCGTTTTCTATTGGTTGTATCTTTGGTAAATTCAGAAAATGAGTTTGGTGAGTTGCCCGATGAATTCGATGTTGCACGCCACTTATGTGTTTTATTAAATAATTTTGGTTTTGTCGCTAATGTTTCTGTATCACCTTCCCCTTCATGTCCGGAAAGGGGCTCATGAGGTGGACTCTCGATGAAATCGTCATCTGCATCGGATTCCTCATGCTGTGCGTGCTCAATGACTTTAGCTGATTCTTCATTAGACACTTCATTATTTAAAACATCCGTGCTTAGTTTTTTGTTGTTTTCCCCGTTTTCAATCTGCAACTGATCTTCAATTAATTTATTTTCGACAATGTTGTCTTCCTCCTTAGATGGATTTTCGTTATCTTCATTTTGTTCTTCAATAACATTATTTACAATATCTCCTATATCTTTTTCTTTTACAGTTTCTTTGTGCTGTGCCTCATCTGGTACTTCACGCGTCACTACAACAATTTCTGTTTGGTTTTGTATTTCAGGCGTTTCAGTTTCTACAAGATTTAAATGAGTTTCATCGGTTTCAGTACGCGGTGTATCAACTACACTATTATTATATTCTGATATATTTGACTCATCATTTTTATTGTTTTCGGAAATTTCCACATGTTCAATAAGAGAGCTATTCACATCACTTGTAGCCTGCTCATTGCCATCGTTTGTTTCACGGTTATTCTCCTTTTCCTCACTCGAAATCTCCTCTTTTTCCAATACAGATTCCATGTTCTTTTTTTGTACGCTTGTTGCTACGAGTCCAGAGTTTTCATCTTTAGCATTTCCATCGCATTTCTCCACAACATGTGTATGTGTTTCATTGTCATTCATTTCACTTTCACGTGTTATCTCTTGTACTACATCTCCTAATATTATCTGGTTTTTAGTTATTGAAACTTCTTTGCTCCCAACCAAGGGTACAAGCACTTCGTCTATTGATTCTATATTTTTGTTTCGCCTATCGTTTACTTCATCTCCTCCTACAATATTTATTTCTTGTTCCAATAGTGTTTTTGCATCTTTGTTTTGTGAAGGTGTTGTCTCTACCAACCCTTCGGTGGGTGTCATCAGCCTGTCAGTCAAAGTTGGCAAACGCTCATCGTCTAACATTGAGGTGGGCGATCCAAACTCTGCACCCGTTTCAGAAATGCAAATTGAACTGTTATCATCAGTTGGCGAAGTGAGACGGCTTTGTAGCACTTCTTCACCTAACAACATGACATCATGTTGTTGTTCCTCCACTATATTATTCTTTATATTTACAGCCAAAGAAATCTCCGTTTCTTGTTCCAACGCTTTATCATCATTATTTAACTGTTGCTCTATGTCCGTGACTTCAGATTGTTCTTTGTTTTCAACCGTACATGCATCCATCAAATTTATTTCACTATGTATATTAGACAATGTCGCTGTGGGTAGCAGAATATTTAAATCATTACTAATATCTTCATTTATCATTTCTCTTTCGGGTGTAGCATTAGATTTAAACTTCTCTTTCGAACTTTCTTCCCCGGTAGTAGTTCTGTCCTCACTCGTGGGTATATCGCAATTTTCTTGAACATCCTCCAAATCTGCGGTATTGTCGGCAGTACTGTAATGATCTTTTAGTGTCTCTTCATCTTCAATATTCTCATGTGGTGGAAAATGTTCAGTTTCTTTAACATTGTCCTCCATAATTGGCTCTAAATTTTCGGTTTCACATCCGTTTTTTCGTTCTGTGTTTTCAATATTTTGCTTTGAGAATTGTAAATCATCATGATTGCAAATCTCTGTGTCTGTTGGACATAAAAGTGTTTCATTAGTTTCTATAATAGCGGATTTCTTTTGTTCCAAGCTTGCACAATGTAAGACCTCCATCGTCGTAGTAGGAGTAGAGAATGAACCATTTTTTAAATTTTTAACTTTTAATATAGTTGTTTCCTCGACGGAATCGAGCCGCACGATTTCAACATTTCCTTCATTCTCTTTATCTTGTTCCATTACTTGAAAATCATTCGTTTTTACAGCACTCATTTCTAAAGCAGGTGCTGTAATTGTCAAAGATTGCTTTTCATTCTCATACTCATTGACGTCATCTATAGGAGCATATTGTTTTTGTTGATTTGCTTTTATTTCCGATTCAACTTTCTCACTAAACATATTTTTTTCCTGGAGTTGGATTTGCTCAGTAACTGTCACTGTTCCATTTTCATCCATTTTTGTCCCAGCAGCATCAATTGCTTGCCCTGACAGAACAATTTCCGAATTATCTGCTGCTGATGTAGGCAGCTCTTCAATCCTTGAACGATTACGAGATTTGAATATACGTTTACCTCGTTCTTTAATCGGTAAACCTTTAACTGGCAACTCCTCCTTGCTACTACAGAAAGACTGTGTTGGCGAAATGTCCGCAAGAGATGCCTCATCAGAAATTTTGGGTGCTGTTGTTTGTTCAAGCAATTTTTCGATATCATCCGCCAACTGTTGATCCCTCTGCTCAGTTGAAAGTTGTCGTTCGCTTTCGGGCAATATGCAATTATCAGTCTGATGTTTTTCTTGTCCTTTCTCCGGAGACAGATATTTCTTTTTGAAATCGGCTATAGATTTTAAAGCGTCGCTGCTAGTCTCATCTTCTTCCTCTTGAAAATCGAAACAATCGGTCCGTGGATTCGCGGGAGCGCTGGTGTGAGGTTGTTCTTCTTCTTTCAGGCGTTGTGGTGACGCTGACATAAGTTCTTCAACTTTTTCATGAGCAGTTTGTACGTTTGGCAATTCCTCTACCAATTTATTTGCTGTTGTATTTTCAGAACTATCATTAAGAACTTCCTTTGAATTATTTTGCCTTTTATCCTTTCCGCGACACTTTTGTTTCGGTTGCTTAACATCTTCGCTTTCTGACTTCAAATCTTGTCTAATTTCTTCTCTCGATTTTTTTTGTACATTTTCCTCAGTGGACCCAAATTCAAGTTCACGCGTTTCTGCGTTTTCTTGTTGCTCTGACTGAAATTCTTCTTCATATTTATCTTCAAGTCTATCCACTTGCTTTTGGTTAGTCGATATATCAGTGCATTTAGTTGGCTCTGGCACTTCAATATTCGACTCTTTTAGATGTTCCTCAGATAAGTGTTCTTCTTGTACTACGCTCGTAACGGAATTTGTATCTTTTGATATATAATTGGATTGCATATTATTTATCGATGCTTCATTTCTGTTCAATCGATCTTTGCCAACCGTTAATTCTGTTTCACCATCCGTGCCTGTATTGTCATCGAGAATAATAGTTTCGCCACAATTTGGCGGCACAACCCCAACTACAACCACTGAATCGGAGCTGCTGCTGCTATTACAATTTACATTCTCCATATTATCAACCACTGTAGGCAACTCTACAGTATAGTCATTTATGAATTCTTTTAATACCGCGTCACGTCGATCCTTCTTCGGTATGTTTCTAATACGATTTTGATGTTGAGTCTGACTCGAAGTTTGTGCACCAAAGTTATTTATTGTCGCGCATACTGGTGTCGCCAAATCAAATGGAGTGTTTTCACTTTTCACTTCTGTTGATGGGGTTGTTGTTAACTTATCTAATTTGAATTGTGGTGTTTCTATCTTTGAAGGCGTTTCCAGACTGCAATTCAGTTTAACACCGTCAACCAACTCATCCTCTTTTTCACCGTCGCTCCAATCGGCCAGTAGCCGTAGGCGTATTTCTTCAGCCGTACTTTTCAACTCGGTGGATTTGTTATCCATAACTTCACCGGAATCAATGTTGCGCTTTCGCGGACTACATGATCTCAATATGTCCTCTGTCGTGTGTGACGATGAGTTATCGGTGGTATCGTCTTCAATACTTAATTTAAGTTCTCCCTTTATGGAAGATACCGGCATTCCGTCGGGCAAAGTAATTTCTTTTATATCGGCATCAATACGCAACGATATGCTTGCTTTCTCACGCGACGTGCTTGCAGCAGCAGACCGACTTGCTCTTTCGCTTCCGGCCAGCAGATAAGGCTTGTATTTAGTGCCACTAACGCTTCGACTATTCACCGGTGACAAGATTTCACTTTTTGTGGACTTTGCTATGTGAATTGGGGTGGTGTCGAGTATTGCAGGGTATTTTTGATCATCATCTTCGCTCAAAGAGTTTCGTTCGCATTTTGAGGATATTGTAGGTAATTGAAGCTTCCAAGTCATCGTAGATATATAGCTCTTACACTCGTTTTCTGAAGTTATAGTAGCCGAAGGTACCTTGCGTGCATTGGACGTTGAGGGCGTCTGTGCGGTTGTTGGCGTGCCAGTGCCGCTATGTGTCCGTCGATGTAAGATCATGACATTTTGCCTTTGGCTAGAGAAAGCGCACAAATTACATCGATAAAAATTCGTTTCTGCACTGCTGGGGATAGAGTTCGTTACGAAACTTGAAGTGTTATGCGGTGAAATTATTGATTTTCCTTTATCTGGAGAAATGTTTGTTGTTGTTGTTGTACGTTTCGGTGTAATGTTGAGGATTTTTGTTACAGAATCCTTCAAATGCAAGTAAAAAGAGTTTAAAAAATAAAACTGCTAATTATGAAAAAGTTTAAGAGCGATATTTAAAATGGTCAGTAGTACCAGAATTTCAGTTTCAACTTATACATTTACTAGACTTTAAACCTATAAATAAATATAGATAAGAGATATTTTGACTATAACTTCACTCGAAAAAATTTTAATGTATTTTGAATATAATTTCAAAAATAGTCGTTGGAGCGTTTCTTCTTCTGAAGGTTCATTAATAAAAATAAATTATGATATGAAATTGCTGAAATAAGTAACTACGTTCCATTAGAAGTGAAATAATTAAACTAATTAAAATAACGTGGTTGGTATATTCAGAACCTACCCCACTTCTGCGTTTATTGTTGTAGTCATTGGTAGAGCTATGTATGTATTCATTGTCGTAATAATCGTCACTACGTCGTGTAAGAGTCGGTCCTAGTATTGCCTTGACAATGCTATCTGGACGATCATTTATAATCAGCAAATCTGAATCAATAGTTTTACGTGTTAAACGCTCAGCGGTCTCCACATCTGAGGGGAACTTCTCCATAAATTTATTTTTGGCATTATATAAAGCTGTTTAAAAAACGGATTATATTATTTCGTGCATAATGAAATTTTAAAAACAAATTAGTATACTCACCAGTCCCCTTTTTAATAAACTCATCTTTTTTGCTGCATTGGAAAGGAAATATTTGTTTTGCACTCTTTATATATTCACTAAAAATATACGAACAAGATAAGTATACAGTTATTTAGGAACATTATTTACAATTGAATTTGAATAATTATACTGACTAGGCATCTTCTTGGAAAAATTTTACAACGCAATACGGTTTCTTTTTTAGTTGTTTGAGAAGGTCATCAGGTTGACGATGCACATCGGTGACTTCACCGGGCCACCAGTTGTTGCCCAGTTTCACCCAAACGATGTCGCCATCCTTATAAGCGTTGTCTTCTGACATGTTTGCAACAATGCTCAATCAGACAAAACACTTGCAACTTGTGTACTCTAAATTGCTGATTGTGCTGTACTTTTTTATAACCCACAGTATTTAGGATATTTCCATCAGATTAAATACAATACTTCACATGATTAGTTTGCTGAAATGAGATATACAAAATATTTAAATGAAAGAAGAAAGCTAAAATTTTATTAAAAATATGAAAAATTAGTTAATGAAAATGGTAATAGACTTTTATAAAATTAAATATAAAGCCCAGTTATAACATTGATAGATTTCACTCATATAAACATACACAATAATTTATACACAAACGACCGTTTCAAGAAAATTTTGAAAGAGATAATCTTTTATATTTTTTTATTAGAAATAAAACAAAAAAGATGAATGAAATCGCTTTAATCAGGGTTGTTGTGGAATCCAAGACAGAACTGCTTAGCTGTCAGAATTGCAAACCAATTCTGATTTTAAATGGTGTCACAGAATTTGATTGGATTTTCGTCCTTTCGAACATACGTAAAACCAATATTCGAACCATCTGTTTACCAATGTGAAAAAACTTACAAATTAATACATTTGAAAGCAATCCTATTAAAGTTTTTAATAAGTTCCGAATTAAAGGAAGAATTTAAGAGATAACATTTATCAAATGAATAAAGACGCATTTGTGTGTTAAATTACGTTTTGTAAATCTAATATCTTTAAATATTCGGGTTTTTTCTAAAAACTCAATAATTAAGACATTTCGTGTTTTATACTTATGTTTTCCCTACAGAAATAAAGATAAATTAATTCGTAGCAATAAAATAACTTGATTTCTTAGCGTACATTTCAAATCTGTTTGCGAATATCTTCTTGCTTTGTTTCTGATAGCAAAACCGAAAAAATTGGTTTCCGTGACACCCAAAACCGACACAGATTATGTTTCGAATATCAAACCAATAATATCTGAATTCATGACACCTACTACTTTTTTTGATCGGTTTCAATTCTGATTCCGACAACTATCAAATTCCACACCCCTGAATAAATCACAAATTGAATGACATTAAATCTCTTATGAAAACAATTAAATTGGTATATTTTTACAAAAATATAAGTGAGTAAATAGCTAATAATGATTAGTCCATTGTCCCTTTCTCTTTGATAATTTCATTCAGTCCTATAACTCGAAAAAATTTAGAGGGGTAGGATTTTACACCTTCATTTAGTGAGGGATAGACAAATACGCCAAAATTTACCACCAGTGATGCCACTTCCGTCATTTCTGCTTTGAAAATCTCCGTTATGGTAATAGGACTCATAGTAAAGAAGGGTTGTGGTCATATCGGCTTAATGACCGCTACTAAATAAGCTATATCACCTTATTTCCTCCTTTGAATCCGTTTACCGATACTCAATGCAAGCTAATAGGCTACTGAGCATTTACTTATCAGTTGTATCTGATTTTTCAGCCAAAACCATTAACTTAAAGTACACTACAAAAAGATGTTTAACTAACTCACGCCGCTTTGGTGGATGATTGGCAAACCTATTTATGTTTATCCAAAAAGAAAAACACTAATGTGATGATTTACGCGACCTAGCAACCTTCTGGAACTATTTAGCATCGGACATCGACTTTATCTGAATCTAAGGAAGACAATAAGACTTCGAAGTCGTAGATAATTTCGTCTATCTTGGAACCGGTATTAACACCAACAACAATGTCGATACCCAACGCAGAATAACACTAGCCAACAGGTGCTACCTCGAACTGAGTAGGCAACTGATAAGTAAAGTCCTCTCTCGACGAACAAAAACAAAACTCTACAAGTCACTCATTATTCCTGTCCTGCTATATGGTGCAGAGGCATGGACGATAACAACATCTGATGAGTCGACGTTTCGAGTTTTCGATAGAAAAGATAATTTATTAAAGAAAATTTATTTGCGAATTTGCAACAGCGAATACCGCAAGGGATGGAACGATGATACAGTTATACGACATTAAGATTGTTCAGCGAATTAAGAGCCATCGGTGGCTAATTCATGTCGTCCGAATGGATGAAGACACTGCAGCTCTGCCAGTATTCGCCGCAGCACCTGTCAGGAGAAACAGTGGAAGAGGAATACCTCCACTGCTTTGGAAATACCAAGTGGAGAAGGACCTGGCTACACTTGGAATCTCCAATTGGGTCTACACCAATAAAGAAGAAGAAGACAATAAGAGTAGTAAGAAATATACCCATAACATAAATTAAAATTATACTAAGTTCACGTATTGTATATAGTGACTTTATGAATTTTTTGTGCATTGTAATTCTTTATTACAATTTATAAATTATTTAAACGGTACATTAGATTATGTAAAAATATTAGGTTGACCGAAAAAAAACCAGTGATTTTGCATACAAACGGCGTTGACAATTGTTTGAACGGCTTATGACTCTGTTATTGCATTTTTGCTTTTGTCAAATATCAGCTGGCACTTTTACCTTGCTTTAGAAAAAAATCGCGCGTAATTTTATTTATATTTGTTTGTTTGGCGGCAATTTGCCCAAATTGGAGCCCACAAAGGAGCATTTTCGCCATATTTACTTTATTATTTCCGTAAAGGAAAAAATGCAGCTCAGGTTGCTAAAAAGTTACGTGATGTGTATGGTGACAAAGCCTTAAAAGAAACACAGTGTCAAAGTTGGTTTGTCAAATTCCGTTCAGGTCGGCCAAGTGCAGTTGATGACGACGTCATCAAGGCTTTAATCGAATCGGATCGTCATGTAACTGAGGGTGAGATTGGAGAGAAGTTAAATATACCACAATCAACCATACATGATCATATACGACGTCTTGGGATGGTAAAAAAACTAAAACTCAAAAAAATGTTTGAAAAAATCACCGGTTTCTTTTCGGTCAACCTAATAGTTTAGGTTAAGTTAGTCTGGTACGCTCGTGAGCCACGCATAAATCAGTCTTTAGCGGTGCCAAAATGGATGCGTTACGTAGTAGTTCATGAGAAGTAGTAATCCTTAAGAGTGCCTGCGCATGACGCGCATTTCTATGGCCTCACTATCGATATCTCTTCCAATATCAACTTACCGTGGAACTTCAAAATGTTTGAAGCCTTTTCTCTTGCTAGTGCGTGATAATAGATGTTCCACTGTTTCCCTGGTGCCTTTCTCTTGACATGACCAGAAATCATCTCGATCTGTCAGCCCCACTCTGTGACCAATGAGTATTATAATCATTTTCCTACAGTCTCTTCTGTTTATACATAGTACATATGTAAAAATAAATTCGGCGACAATATTCTTACCGACAATAATGAAAACAATGATTTTGATATTTTTCGCAATTAATTTATATAAAAAATTGCTTTTCTAACTTCTTTCGGATGTTTAAAATGGATGGAATGTGCTCCCTCATCCATCCCAAGTCTGCTAGCATCATTAATCGTACAAAAATATATTAAGAACATATATATGTATAACGACATATACACATACATATGCACATATACTAGAAACAGTAAATTTATATAACCTTTGTAAATACCAGTCCTTAATCTGACTTTTATGGCTTTAAATTTAATAACAGAACATAACATCCTACCACTTATACTATGTAGAACTCTAGACTCTCAGATATCAATTTACCTATATTATGTCAACATTTATATCAAATATTTTAGACATATTAAAAGCAAATAAAATCTAAGGAAAAAAGGAAGGAAAATATCGAGGTGATTTCTAATATTCTAGTCTAGAATAAGAAGAAAACATACTGTAAGACTAATGTAATTTTCTCTTTGCCTAATCGGGTTTAAAAAGATTTATGATTATATTAGCATTATCGCCTTTCTTTCGGCGATATGATCGATCATTGCTTGATTAGATATGGCAAATATTTGCCGAGTTTCGGCATATAGACAAAACCTAACCGCTGGCGCCAATTGTTCTTAACTTGTAAGTAAGCTATTCATAAATTCAAACAAGATTGATAATTTCCGACAGTTAAACCTAAGTACATACAGTCACATAAAATGCAAAATAATGTAACACAAGAGACGAAACAACGATATAAAATAGAAATGACTCTTATTGAAACAAAATTTTATTTTTTGTTAAAAGTAAGCTTTACCTGGTAGCTGAAGCTAGCAATATACATATACTAATACAAAATGATTTTATTATTAAAAGGGAATGAATGTGAATACATGTTTCAACATGTAAAGGTTGTCCGAAAGTTAAGGCAAGATCGGAATTATAAACAGAGTGTCCCAAAATTAACGCAAGATTTATGTGGTGCTGACAACCCTAATAAAAAAAAAACAAATCGGCAACAGGCAGGAGGATCGAGTCTCTGTCTGGAGTCTGGAGGATGAAAAGCCTCAAAAGAGAAGCCCCCCTTTTGATGACGGCCATGGCAAACGAAATAAGGATTAGGATTTGAGGGCAAGCACCTGGAATGTCCGGTCCCTTAATTGGGAAGGTGCCACTGCCCAGCTGGTTGATGTCCTCGTGAAAATAAAGGCTGACATCACCGCTGTCCAAGAAATGCGATGGACGGGACAAGGACTGAGGCGAGTAGATCCTTGTGGCATTTACTACGGTGGCCATATAAAGGAGCGCTAGTTCGGTGTGGGAGAGAGACTCCGTCGCCGAGTACTGTCATTCACTCCGGTGGATGAACGTCTAACCATAATCCGCATCAAAGCGAGGTTCTTCAACATATTGCTGATTTGGGCCCACGCCTCGACGGAAGAGAAGGACGATGTGATCAAATATGCCTTCTATGATCGCTTGGAGCTCACCTATGAGAGTTGCCCCCGCCACAATGTCAAAATCGTGCTTGGCGACTTTAACGCCAGGGTGGGCAAGGAAGGTATATTTGGCGTAACAGTCGGTAAATTTAGCATCCACGAGGAAACATCCCCAAATGCGTTGAGGCCAGTATAAGAAAATACATCAAGCTACCTGGCTGCCTCCGGATCGAAAAGCCACCAACCAGATCGATTATGTTGTGATAGACGGAAGACACGTCTCCAGTGTTCTAGACGTGCATACGCTCCAAAAGTCCTAACATTGACTCGGACCACTATCTTGTTGCAGCCAAGGTTCGCACCTGCCTCTGTGCAGCAAAAAACGCACGTAAATAAACACAAGGAAAGTTCGACATCGATTTTCTACTCGACTTGCACTCCTGCTCTCTGGGCACTCGTCAATAATTCGGTATAAGGGAACTTTGGGACGGCATTTCAAGCTCCTTTCGTACAGCTGCAATTGAAACTATTGCAAAAGAACAGCTGGTACGATGAGGTGTGCCGTATCGTAGCGGAGAGAAAGCAGACTGACTAAGTCCAAAATGCGTGAGTATGAAGAGCTTGACAAGCTAGCCGACAGGAGTAATGCTCGAAAATTCTACGAAAAGATGCGGCGACTAACAGAAGGTTTAAAGACCGGAGCATACCCTTGTAGAACTCCCAGAGGTGATCTAGTGTCTGATGCTAAGAGCATGCTAAAATTATGGAGGGAATACATCTCCAGCCTGCTGAATGGCAGTGAAAGTATAACGCCAAGAGAAGGCAAACCCAATTCCACAATCGACGACGACGGAGCAGACGTTCCATTGCCCGACCATGAAAAAGTTTGAACAGCAATTACCCGTCTGGAGACCCCACAATCTGCACCAACTATCGTGGGATAAGTCTCCTCTACATCGCGTATAAGGTTCCATCGAGCGTATTATGTGAAAGATTAAAGCCCACCGCCAACAAACTGATTGGACCTTATCAGTGTGACTTTAGACCTGGCAAATCAACAACTGACCAGAAATTCACCATACGCCAAATCTTGGAAAATACCCGTGAAAAGAGAATCGACACTCACCACCTCTTTGTCGATTTCAAAGCTGCCTTTGACATTTCGAACAGGAGCTGCCTTTATGCCGTGATGTCTGAATTTGATATCCCCGCAAAACTAATACGGCTGTGTAAGCTGACGTTGAGCAACACCAAAAGCTCCGTCAGGTTCGGGAAGGACCTCTCCAAGCCGTACGATAGCAAACGAGGTTTCAGACAAGGCGAGTCTCTTTAGTGTGACTTCTTCAACCTACTTCTGGGGAAAATAATTCGAGCTGCAGAGCTAAACCGAGAAGGTACTATCTCCTATAAGAGGGTACAGCTGCTGACGTATGCTGATGACATTGATATCATTGGCCTTATCAACCGCGCCGTTAGTTCTGCTTTCTCCAGAATGGAAGCAGAGGAAGATCTCCCCTACGTTGGAAGGATCAGGTGGACAAGGACTTGGCTTCGCTTGGAATCTCCAATTGGTGCAACCGTGCGAAAAAAAGAAACGACTGGCGCGCTGTTGTTAACTCACCATAACCGCGTAAGCGGTTTCTACGCCAGTAAAGAAGAAGAAGAAGGCAGTTTACTCTTAATAAAAATGGAGCGTTGCACGATATAATAATGTGCCTTCATTATTGAAAAATGTTTCAAAAATAATGAAAGCTTGACGGCTGCAGTACGAAATTTTCATACAAAATATGGTGGGAAAAGTTTTTTAACTTCGTCAACTGGTCAAAGAGGTTTTGAAATGATACGCCGCATTATTCGAAGAAACTTAACCTAACATATGTACCTATGTCACTTAGTTTCAGTCACTTCACATATCATATAAGCCGGAAGTTCGAAAATCTTTCTAACATATTAGGTATATGGGGCTAGGAGAAGTATATAAACGTTGTTATCCATTTTTGGCATCACAGAATATTATTTCCAGAAAAAAATGGTTCCTGAATTTCATTAAGATTCCTCAAAGATTGACCGACATTTTCAATAAAAAATCAGCTCTAAGCTGGCTAGGTGAGGTTTACATATTCGGTTACTGGGGTCTTGTAAAGTTATTGTGAGATTTCGACTATTTTTGGCGTCAAGATGCCTTAAATGCATTTTGTGCAAAGTTTTACTTCGACAACTTCATTGGTATGCGAATTTCAAGGGTTCAAAAAATTCTTTGTATAAATAAAAATTGTTGATAATTATTGATTTTTGATGCTTTGTGATGCTTTTCTATGCTTTTTATTTCGGTTTTAATTTGCTGATTGTAAACAAAAAACAGCTGTTAATAGCAGATTTTCCAATAAGAAAATCTAAATGGAAATGCCACTCGCTGAGTTTTATTTATTTTTTGTGCTGAAATTTAGTAAAATTCCAACAACTTTCTAACACTGGAAATAAGCAAACAACCACATAATCTGTAAACAAGAGCCTAGGTTGGTCAAAGTTGGTTATTTTGTCATACCGCATTTTGTTGTTGTTTACTTAATCACATAACCACATAACCCGATAACCACCTTATCGTGAACAGCCTAACTGTATTGTAATTTAAAATTGTAATATACTCGTACATATGGGAAGTAGATGTGGTTAAAGATTTCACTCCGTCGTAAAATAATGACATTTGGTTGATATTGGTCAAAGAGTTTGTTAAATATAGGATTTCATCTAAAGGTGGGCGGGGTCGCCCAATTGTTCAATTTAAATAGTAACTCCTATAAAGCCGTACCATCTTGAGAGTTAAATGTAATGTCTCGGAGGTATTTATTTATTGAGTTATCGCACCTTTCGTTATTCTACAGTTTTTGAAATTGTGCTAGAAAAAACTTCTTCTCAGCAAATTTGGTTAAATAGCCTATATAAACCCACTAGCGGGTGGATCATTTATACATGATATATAACACTATATCTATATTGATTAGTTTTAGGTGTTACAAACAACCGTAAGGTAAATACAGTACAAAAAAAAGTAAAGATATTGAGATATATACATATGCACGTTTGGGAGTTAGTCGAAACCATGATCAATTGAACGATCTAATCATCTTTGATTATGCATCTGTATTAGAATCAAATGGGCTGATGAAATTCAAAATAATTTTATATGGAAAAAAGCGTAGTTGTCGTTTTATTTTGTCCCCGATCATATTTATCTGAGTACATGTTTCGCTACAGTATGTCGTTACAAAGAATCTTCTGGTTTTGCAAAACTTCTATATTCTGTAAAAAAAAACATTTTAATTTTAATAATGCAGTCTCTATCTATTTTAATTAATTTTCTCTTGAAGCCTTTGATCGTCGCAATTTTCACCTTATCAAGTGAAAGTGAAATGTGATCTGAAATAAAGCTAAAAGTAACTTAGAAAGTGTATATGTCCGATGACATACATATGTATGTAGACACAAGATATGTAATATCATCATACACTCATTTTTAATTCTGAACGGTAAGTAAAAGCAATAAGTGCGAGTTCACACATGGGCTCTTTTGTCGCCCAAACCGGTTTTTAGTGGGCGAGAGTGTTTTTTCGGCGAGAAGAGACCGTGCCGCTCGTGCTCGGGTGACAGTCTTTGTATTCTTGATCGTAACAGTTCGCTGCTACGCATTTAAGCAAACCTTTTCTTTTTGAAATTATTTTCATTGTTCCAATGGCGCTCGGTTTGAAATTTGAATTTTGTTATCTACATACTTTTTGTATGTAATATGCATAGTATAACATAAATATAAAAAATAAATATATTTAAATTTCTAAATTGAAAATATTATTAGCGGGTATTCAATACATTCTGATGGATTAGGGAATTTCCGTCATAAGTTTTTCTTTGAAAATATTAATAGCGGGTATTCGAAATATTGTTCTACTATATTCAATTCCTTGTAACCAATGTATGTGACCAACATACCAACATACAAATGAACTATGTAACAAGCAACAAGTAACAAGTGTCGTGCAGCCGAACCGCACAAACATTAACGAAAATTTTATGAAAAGGAATACAGAAAAACTCGACTAGAGTTGCTGGACTTGTGTCGCTCGTGTGAACGCACTGAGCGGCACCAAGAGATAATTTGCCGATAAACCATCACCGTTTGAACGCAGTATAATAAAGATATTATGTAAGCATATGCTGCTACAAATTCATACAATGCGACAGACGTTTGCTAATAGTAAACACTCATATTAACTTAGTAAATAAACTAAGGATATTTGTTCGCAGGCTAACTGGTTCAATGTCGGCTATGATTAATGTGCGAATACTATTTGCTCACATGACGTATGGCTTAAATGATTATCAAAATACAAGTACACGTACGTACGTATGTACATGCAAAAAAGAGAGTGCACGGCAACAGAGTTTATTCAGGTGCCAACAAAAATAAACTAATAATTTAGGAACATTTTATAATTGTGACTGTAGGGAACATCCATATACATAGACGTATACATTAATATTTATTAATTCTTGTGATACTATATATGCATGCTACAATTGCAGACGAGCTTGATAACACAGGTGAGAGGTTGTATACCTTTATTTCCAATATCATTACATTCGTATTGTGTTCTTTGTGTCTGCAATAAATCTTTTAAGCGGATTTGAAATAAGGAAAAAAACCTAGAAAACCTTCTGCGTTATCAGAAAGTATATTTATAAAAATATGCTAATATATGGGTATACTATCTACGTATGTATGTACATATAATCTGTAAGTACATTTGTATGTATAAAAGGACGTGCAGCGAGATAGAAATACGGTACTAAATATTTCGCAGTTAAGTATTTTTTGTATTCTGTGTTACTTGATTATTAAGTAAAAAAATAAAAGTTATTTTAATGAGCAACCAAAATGTCTTCACGAATGTGATTAATTGTTATCCCTAAATGAGATAATCCAAAGGCGACGACCATAGAGCTTAGAAAAAGGAAAATACTGTATACATATACATATGTATGTTTGTCATTAAGAACTGCAGAATTTTTTCCTATTTTTAAAACTTCACATCTCATGTCGTAACACACTGTCAAAATTGAAAATTATATTTTCTGAATGCTTTCACTAAAATGGCTATACAGACCACTTAATTTGAAATTAAAAGAGAGGCATTTTTCTCTCAGCTGATCTATTGTAAATGTGGCCACTATTTCATCAACTTGGCTAGGAATTTTTCCTATTTTAAAGAAAAAAAAATATGTTTCAATAAAATTAAGGTCAACACTTTAATTAAAATCCGACATAAACTTTAATTTCTGGACTAGCGTATTTAAACTGCGCAAATCGAATCAAATAAATTTCGAGTATAAAGTATTGTGTGTTTGAAAGCTGTATGTTTACGACTTCAAAAGTTTGACTAGCAAATTTGACCATGAAATAAAAGAATTACCGACTTTGCTTGAATTTTTTTTGTTACCAATGGAAACTAGCTACAGCAAAATGTTGCAAAAGTGCAATCACACAACAACACAAATATTTGAGTGGCACAAAGCCTAATGCGAGTCTTCCATCCACTTCTACTAATGCCGATAACTTCGAAAAATTTAAAGAAACAGTGCTTGAAAAATTTCGTTGTGGCATCAGAGAAAAAAAGTATGTAAATGTATGTCGCTAAATTAATTACTTACTGATGTGTTACTTTCATGTTAGGCGTTTTAAGGCAATAATGTTAATCATTAATACCAAAATGGAAGTAATATTAAAACATTAGATTTCTTTTACTCGAAAAAACTCAATTGCTTGTGCGGCGGGACATGTCTTTTTTAAGCTAACAACAACTTACATAATTTGGCATTACATTATAAATAGTTTTATATAACAGCCTTTAATACCACATTCTTCAATATAATTAAAATAATGTTATTAAAACTATTAAAAATTACGGGAAATCTTCTGAATTCTTTTTCTTATTATCACGAAATATTTTTCACGTTTAAAATTTGATTTTATCTTGAAACCATCAACTTGAAGCCATAAACATCAGTAATATGAATCTTGCGTACACGTTTAGCTTTTGATCGAAAGTAACGTGTGTTGGATTAGAGGTAAATTTTTCGATAGCCTTTTTTGACAGAACACACGTGAGTCATGTCAAGTTGTCATGTTATTGTTTTCAATATTATTTGGCATTTCATCATGGAAAAGACGCACGCCTGAATAACGTTTACAAATCGTGCAACTTTATTACGAAAATTCGCCTTCTGTAAAGAATATGTTTCGCTTCGCTTTTTTTAGGGCCAACATAATCGGCATACTGAGCATACTATTTGCAACACCATCACCTATCTTGAGACGCAGCATTTATTATTGGATAATATTCGACCGAATAGATCACGTCCCCCACGGAGTGAAGAAAGTATAGCAGCCGCAGCTGAGAGTGCACACGAAGACCGTGGACAGTGGACTCGGTGTCGCAGGGAACCTTGCTTACAAGAATTACCATGAATGTGGTAGAAAAATATTTTCAAGGGAAAACTAATTACGGGAATTTCCTAGTCCAACAGAGTTTATTAAATACCCCCAAATTTATAATGGCAATTTCCTAATCTATCAGGAAGTAGTAAATACCCGTATTTTTTTCTTTTATGCATAAAACATACATTCTGAATATCGCAAACCCTAAAACAAACTTTGGGCTCGGCTCAGCTTTGAGCGCGCACTCTGCAGGCACCTCAAGAAATTTACTTACCTTTTCATTTCTGCTTCTGAACTAAGTACATATACTTGAAGTTTGATGAGGTTAGTTCGTTTATCTCGTTCTAAAAATAATTGCAAAATATAACTCTCTTAGTTCTGAAAACTTAAGTTAACACTTTTTTTGTTAAAGTAAATATCAACGATGGACAATAAATCTAACACCTGGAGGCAGCAATTCTGTCAGAGTTATTATAGTTTAATTTTAAATTATATGAATATTCAGAATATTCGCAGCGCTTCTTAAATTTTTACAAGAGTCTCATCTAAAGTCATATCGTGTTTTTGATATGATTGCTGTATTTCACACTAAGTTATAGAACAACGGTTAGAATATATGTATACGAACTTGAAAACCACAAAAATAAGAAGTAAAATAGAAAAAGAGATAACGTTTTAGTTTGAATTTTACAGATACAGAGAAAAGTAGGTCGACCCAATGATCAGATTAGTTCAAACACATTTAAGTAACAGAAAATTTTCATTTGCAATAAACAACCATTTGTTTCTGGTGAATCCGGATGACGTTTTCTAGCAGCTTAAAGGAGACAACTAACATCTATTAAAAATAAAGCACGAAGCGAATATTTTCTACAGCCGTAACAGCTACAAAATCGATATAAGTTCAGAACTATTTCAGTATCGCTAAAAATCCTTAAAAATGTAGTACAAAATAATTAAATACGCCTTTTTAACACTTTAAGAATTTATTTATCGGCTGGCTTGTAACTAGAATAAAAGTATTTTGTACGCATACGGTCGCCCATGGTGAAATTAAATAAAACCATGCAGTATAGTGCTTTTATTATATGATAATTTATTTGGGATTCAGTACATTAGGTGTTGTTTTTAAATAATGACAAAAAACTTACTTTTACAAAATTTATGTATTTTAGTTTGTATTAATTTACAACAATAAAATTGTTTATATATGTGTCTACGAATTTGTGTAATATGCTGTTAGCTACAAAATAGTTTCAGCCTAGTCTTCTTACCTCTGCAAAAAAATTTAGTAAGTTTTATTGAATACAAAATTCACAAGTTCATTAAAATACAAGCATACGCGAAAAAATGTTAGCACAAATTTACGAAAATAATTTTAAAAATTGATAGATATTGGTAGTATGTATTACAATCATTTATATGTATGTATTATTAACAATTATGCTTAATTTTTAAATCTTTGGGTAATAATATATGATAATATTGTATTGAACATATGCATGTTTAGTTTCGTAATTATGTACTCATCACGTAACTAGACGAAAATATTCTCACAAAAGCGTTCTATTACATACATAAGTACATATTATTTATTGACATTTAGCTAAAACTATACTCTTAGCATACAAAATCGAGTCCAGTCATATCCAAGTTGCAAATAGTAAACTTCCGTGTCATTAATGAACCTCTTAAACAGTTCAATATCGCTAATTTCTTATAAAAAAACGCGTGTGTAAAATCACCATCAGCTATCAGTTAACTATCAATCAAAAGTTCATCATTACAAATTCAGTTCGAATGCTTAATGTACATTGTGTATATGTTTGCTTATGTTTGCTTATGTTGCATTATCTTATAATGTATTAACCCTTTGGAGGTTTGCCAGCAGTCCTCGTTTGAGTGGTGTATTTGGATGTTGCCGTCAGAGGTAGGCCGCGTTGCTCTTGGCTGCATCCTTTGAGCCAACAACCACGCCCTCTGTCACCACTGCCAATCCATTGCCCATAGCTCTGTTACAGCCATTTGCCGCGTTGACATCGTCACCTACAATCAAAACCTTACCCACGCCATCGGGTGCCACCAATTCACCACTCAATCCATCGAGACCCAGAGACACATCACCGGGTATCTTCGGTTTGGGACGATGTGTATCAACTGCATCAATTGGCAGTTTAATGTGCTCCACCTTACAGCCATAAGCTACCGGTGTCAGCTTGATGACTGTATGAAGCGGCACAAATAAATATGGCAGCTCATCGGCAGACTTATCCAAGAAATAAGCAAATAAACAACGCAAAACCGCTTGATGCGATACTACCAACACATTACCTTGACGTTCTAACTCCATTATGACCGGCTCCAGACGCGCTACCAAATCCTCATAGCTTTCCCCGCGTGGATAACGATAAGCAAACTTGTTTAAGTCGCGTGCCTTGAACTCTTCAGGGAATTTTTCTTTGATCTGTTCATAGGTCATCTCCTCACAATGACCGGCATCAATCTCATTTAGCGCCTTCCAGCGTTCTTGTGGTGCCTTTACATCTGCCACGGTCTGAATAGCACGTTTCATCCACGACGTCCAAACTCGTAATCCATCAATATGCTGCTGTTCAATGTACGAAGACAATGCCTTGGCGTATTGGCGACCACGTTCACTAAGATTCGAATCGCCACCAATAAGCCCCTTTAGATTATGTTCACTTTCGCCATGACGCGTCAAATATATAGTACGTGGCGTTATGTGGGTGTTCATCAAGTAGTAAACTATACGTGATTCTACATGACCCTCATTGTTATACACCACAGTCTTTTTACCTGCATTATAAATTTTCAAAAAGCTAAGATGCGATTCCGTTTCCTCATCAATCGGTTGGTAGCGCTCTTCGTAGTGTTCAATACGTTGTAAAAAGTCACGTACCACAAGTTCTGTGTTCATATTGTAGTAATCGGGCGAGCTCACCTTTACTTCTTTAATGTTTTGTTCGATAATATTTGGATCGTCACAGATAGATTCCACGAAGAACAAGCGGAAGTTATGTTGTTTAACGACAGTATCGTAGATTAGTTGACGACGATCACATGTCGAGTTTGTCGCATCAAACACGGCAACGCTGCCCAAGCCGCTCAGCAGCCATTCGCAGGAGTCGTGAAGTGCCTGGTTAGCGCAGCGATTCCGTATGGCCATTGCTTCTTCATTATCAGCGCGGAAAAATTCATGTGACTTGTAGGCTGTGGTTGCACAACGACGGTATTCGCCCAAATTGAAGACGCGCGTCGAAATGCCTATCCAATTCAAGTAACGCGCCAGTTTTTTCGAGATAAAAGTTTTACCACGAGCTGGTAAACCGACCATGGCAATGACATGCGGCGTAGTAACGTCGGTAATGGCGCGTTCACCTCGCACCGGAAATGGCTTAGTCATTACCGTTTCAGATGTCGGTGGTAGCAATTTGCGCAATTCATCAGACATAACGCTAGGACAGACATGCAACTCATTTCCGATGGCAAGATCGGCTGTTTTCTTCAATTGATTGAGCGAGGTGGTACGCACGCGCAGCGAGGGTGATGTGTTGAAGGGCATATCCATTATGCTAGTGGCGGTCACAGAGCGTACAAGGGACTGGTTTTTGATAGCAGCGGCAACGACAGATGCTGTGGAGGAGAGCAGTAGGGAATTTGTGAGGGTCAATTGGGTTTGTGTCTCTTGATTCTTGAACTTTTCAATAGACGTTTGGGGAAAGGATGCTGAGGTGGTTGATGAGCAAGGTGATGTGGAGGCGGATGATGAATATGAATCGATAATAGATGGAGGCGGCGTGGGCGGCGGTGTTGGTGATGCAACCAAAAGTGGTTGTTTCGTCGTCTGCGTTTGGTCGTGTATATGTGCTTGAGTGTTAGTGCTAGGTGCGCTAGACTGAGCTTGTCTGTAAGAAGATGATGAAAATGTTGTCAATGTATCTGCTGTCAATGATAACGCAGTGGGGGACTGTGATGGTGCCGTCGCAGTCTTCGTCGTTGTTGACGAATTGTTGGTGTTTAATGAATCCAGTTCGTTTAATGATGATGATATAACTGGCGTTGATAATGACAATGAAGATGGTGATGGAGATGATGATGATGATGATGATATTGATGATTCTGATGATACGATTACATTGATACGTTCAATAGTATTCATAAATAGTCCTTTTAAAATTCAAACTTAGACAATATTAATCAAAAAATATATTAAGTTCTCTATAAACCACTAGCTAACTTTTGCGGTCTACCACGTTGCGACAGTTACAATTATGGAATTTTAAGTATATAAATGTTGCCTAAAAAATTGATATTATTTTAAAATTTTCTTATTTTATTAATGTAGTCTGTATTTCGTTTCGAACGAAATTTGGTGGGTGGACGTTGTGAATATTTAAAGATGCTTTGGCCGGCCAGTGCGTAAAACACAAATTTAACTACACCCTGTATTCTGCCTTTTTGCCTGCCTGCAGGCCGCTTGGCCAAGCCTATTGTATGTAGAGCAGTCTCGTCGTTCTTTTGTGTTGGCAGAAAGTCTGAAACAGTTTTCTCTATAAGTTTCACTGCTTTCGTTTCGTACTGAGTTCGGTTTGGTTAGACTTTTTACTTGTGCGATTTGCTTTCTGCAAATAAAATTCAGAACAAAAAGAAATTTCCATATAAACACTATAAAAATCACATATGAATACAACGCCAAAAAAGGTAGAGGATGAGTGTATTCATATATTTATTATTGAAGGATGAAATCGAAAGTAAAATTTTAAAACAGTTCTTACTAAATTCCATACTCCAACAAAAACGTACAGTGAGAAACAAAAGAACGCTATTAAATCATATTTAAACACCAATTAAGCAATGTAAATTTCAAGATGCGGCCTAAGTTTTAAAGCTATATTTTGGTATTCAAACTATATAACCAACGTCACTTTTTATATAATTGTTAAAAAAAGAATATTATTTTATATTGAAGTCCTACACGCTCCCTACCTTGACTCATCGTGTCCGATTTTCTTCTTTCCAAATCTGCACTGTTATTATCTTCCTTAATTGTGGCAAAACGCCACTTGCTGACTTGACCAGTGGTATCCGATTTCCTTCTCTGCATAATTGTAGTTTAATTCCAATTCCTATCTAAGTGAACTTGAAAGAATTCCGTGTAAAGTGAGCTATTAGTTAACAGTGGCGGTAAATCAATAACTGTTTACACATGAACCATTTTATACTGTTTTGTGGGTCCTATTGGTCTGATAACTTATCAACTACACGAGTTCGGGTCAGGAAAAGATCAAACCTAATCAGGTGTTGCCTCTATCTTCGCATCATACTCGTACGATATTCCTGTTTTCTATGGGCTTAATTATAGAAATTCTGAGTTACAAGAAAACACAAACAGTATAAAAAAGTAAAAGGTTATAAGAGAGGAAGTAATGATGACGCACAACCTGAATATTGAAAATTAATTGAAACGTATGTGAATGCAGTTTTATATAAATGCATGCGCAATTGAATCCGTGTTAACGGTACTACTGCTGACAACATTGCACTTTAAGTCAAATATATACTTCCCTAAACCTGCACATTGAAGAAAGTCATTATTCCTTGGTGACACGCATTTATTGGCTTTCTCTACTTTCTACTTTCTCTAATTTCGTGTATTTCATAATTTCCTATTCTTTTTTGGCGCTAAGTGTCGATGAAATGAAATGAACATATTTCGCATTAAATTTTACAAAGCTAGTTGTAACGACTTGCTGTTACTTTTAAAGTATTAGGCAAATTAAATATATCATATTTTATATAAAATCATACAAATTAACCAAATGACATTCACAAGGACTACTTTCGAAACTATTCACTATTCACTAAACCAATCACTTCTCTTCTATTTTCATACACTTAAACATAGGTAAGTTCACACAAAAAATTAATCACCGTCTGAAATCAAAAAATTCAAATGAATGCGAAAGACAGGGAATGAAGTAGGCAGGGCGAATAACTAACGAAGAACGCAGAATACAAACACGTGTTGCCCGCAAAATGTTTATTTCTATACTGACATTTAGTTTTTCAAATAAGAAAACTTCTGTTTTACTACACGACTAAAAACAAATGCACACACTAAACATGTATTCGTATACAGTTACTCCCATGAATAATCGGGTAAGATATTTGCTCTACAAAAGTACTTATATAAAATTAAGCAAACATCTGAAGCAATTATTAATTTTTTTATTTTATTTAACGCATCCGGCAAAACAAAAAACATAAAGTACAATTATTTAAAGCAATTGTGAATCAAGTAACTCTTTAATGAGCTTTCAAAATTTGTCTTGTCTCTTTTAAAGTTTGAGTTGAGAGCAAATTCAAATTATTCAAAGTGCTAATCGTGTTTGTGTATATGACAATCTCGTCAGCTCTAGAACTACACTTGGAAAAACAATGAATCAGTTCTGAATTATTGAACATGTATCAATAAATTTAAGAGAAATAATATGAAACATTCGCACAAAGAATGATGTTATGGACGCTTGCGGACACAAATAGGAAATTACAGCATCTCATCAACATACTGCCCCTCACGAATAAAATTTCAAAAGGTTTTTCCAACTACGGAAATTAATAGCAAAAGATGAATAGAAAGAAACTATAATAAAGTAAAATATAATTTATTTCGTACAATAAGGGAATTCATACTCTTAACCAGACATCTTTAACGATTTTTTTAGACGTAACACATTAAAACACAAATATCTTGTAACGTTGTTAAGGTAATAACTGAAGTTTATTAACTATTTTAACTACAAAGGACTGCGTCGCATAAAATTGTCCGTTACATTTTTTCCATATCGTGCAATTAAAAATTTTAAATAAACAAATTTTTATCTTAGTAGCTCTGAAATAAATGCCAAAAAATATTATGTATTCGTTAGAGTCAATAAAAATTTATTTAACGCGAAAATGGCAAGCGAAGTGGAAGTGGGCGAAAAAAATATTAGATTTTTTCAAAAGAAACCGCAATGGTCGTTTAAGAAAATTGCCAAAGTGGTGGGGGCTAACCCTAAAACCATTTCTCGCGTTATTAAACGCTTTAAGGAAGATGTGCGTATTGACAGGAAGAAAGGTTCTGGTAAAAAGACGGGGCCATATGATCGGGAGAAGGCGAAGAACGTTGTTACTATTCTCAAGAAAGACCCAAGCATTTCGGGCAGGAAATTGGCGAGGAAGGCTGGCTGCTCAGAATCTTTCGTACGCAGGACGAAGAAAGAAGCTGGTCTGAAGACGCACAAGGTACAGAAAGTTCCGGATAGAAACGCCGTCAAGAACGAAACCGCAAAACAACGAGCTAAGAAGCTGAGGAAAGATTTTGTCAATAAATTCGAATACTGCATAATGGATGACGAGACCTACGTTTTAGCGGCCTTTTTTAACGTTTTAGCGGACTTTTCTCAGCTATCTTTACAGGAATTTTATACAGCCGATTTTCGAGGAAATGTTGCTGAAATATTCAAAGCCAAAAAAGTGATAAAATTGCCAAAGAAATTTCTTGTGTGGCAGGCAATTTGCAGTTGTGGCAAAAGGAGGAGCTCATTCGTTACATCGGGTACAATCAACAGCGAAATATATGTGAAGGAATGTTTACAAAAGAGATTGCTCCCATTTTTAAGCCAACATGAAGTGTCCACGTTTTTTTGGCCTTCTGTCACTATAGCAATACAGCCTTAGAGTGCTTCCAACGGAATGGAGTGATTTAAGTACCAAGAGAAGCAAGCACACCTAACTGTCCAGAACTAAGGCCGATTGAGAGATACTGGGCTTTAGTAAAAAAGGAGTTGAAGGCAACAAAAAAAGTGACGAAAAACCTTCAAAATTTTAAAAGAAAGTGGTCTTCAGCAGCTATGAGAGTATCAGACACTACCATAAAAGCACTAATGGACGGGGTTCCGGACAAAATAAAAATATTTATTAATAACACATAATTCTTGGTTTATTCTTCAGTTTTTCAAATTTAAAATAAATGTTTTTAATAAAATATTTTAGTTTATAAAAATCGGACAACTGGTTTAAAAGATTTTTTCATTTTTGTAACGGACAATTTTATTCGACGCAGTCCTTATACCATTAACAATGTAAATTTTGGCATACTATTGGCTTTATAATCGCGCTTTTATAGATACGCAATAAGAGTGTTAATCTATACACTACACACATTAATTATAATTTTTGGTTATCTAAATATGTAAATAAAATCCAAGCTTTTCTTATAAAATCGATTAAAATATAAACAACATCAATCAAAAAACTCTATAAATGTCTTTATCGCATTTTGCAGTAAAAAATAACTAAAAACTATATTTTATAAATAATTTATCTTTGTGACTTATTTTAAAGGTATCTAAAGTAGCAGATATGAGTTTACAAAACATTCTACTGAATTTTTTGAGTGTATTAATAACAGAACATATCTTTGGGAACACGAAACAAATACTGATGCATATTTTTATCCGAAACCTATTAAAAGTAAGCTTTTACCGGTTTTTTACAGTTTTATATGCATACAATAAAGGTACATATTCGTATGTACGTGTATATACACGTCATGCGTTGATAACAGCGCTTCAGACAATCGACTTTTGCAATCAGAGATAATGAATTGTAATTCTAATTAATATGTATATTGATGTCAACAATAAAAAACTACATTCATACTCATACATTTTTACATAAGGCAATTACAAATTGTTTCTTTGAATGAATTTGCAATGATTGAAAACTCTTTACATAAACGAGAGTTTGATCATCCTATTACAAACTAGTCGCAATGCGGAATTTTATCGTCAAAAACAAAAAACTTTATAATAACATATTTAAAAGATTTTATGACTTATTTTTACAAGCAAATTTGCAAATATTAGGTTGTCAACAAAGTCTTGCGGTATTTTCGCTAGTTGGCGCTGAAAGCGCGTAGTTCTACTTTTTTTCGTCGCATCGGGTCATGCTATACCTTTTTGAAAAGCTCATTTCACGCGCTAACACGTGTTTGATTGATTTTCGTTTCTTTTAAGTCGTTCGTGAGTTATAGCGTCGCAAACATGGAACAAAATAAAGAGAAAATACGGCATATTTTACAGTACTACTACGATAAAGGCAAAAATGCATCTCAAGCCGCCAATAAAATTTGTGCAGTTTATGGACCCGATACAGTTTCCATTTCCACCGCACAACGATGGTTTCAACGTGTTCGTTCTGGTGTAGAGGTGGTCGAAGATGCGCCACGCTCCGGAAGGCCTGTCGTCGAAAATTGCGATAAAATCGCTGAATTGGTCGAAAGAGACCGGCATAGTAGCAGCCGTAGCATCGGTCAAGAGCTGGGCATGAGTCATCAAAAATTGATTTCAATTTCAATAAAAAAAATTCTATAAAAATACCGCAAGACTTTTTTGACAACCTATTATTTACCTATTACTACAGAATGGAATGTATTACCTCATGGCTATCGAGCAACACAATAAAAGAAAGATGTATATTTAATATTTTTATTATTTGAAAATATTTGTTATATTTATTTAAAAAAAACTGTAGCTTTTTGTTGGAATTTTTTTTGTAATTTGAGCTCTTTTGATTGATAGAATTTCAACCTACAACACACAAATCACTTTATGAAATTATTTAAAGGTGAATTTTTAATAAGAAAATGTAATTTACTCCCTAGCGCTCAGTATCCGTAAACTGAAATTGATATATTTTGAGAAAACCATTGTTTTGTTAGCAATTAGAAAAGTCTATTGAAATTTTCAGAATATTTTGAATATATATAATAATTAAATAAAAACGTTTGTTTGCGACAATTAATATTATATAGCTTAAATTAATTGGCAGATATAACGGTATAAAAAATAAGCAAAATTGCCATATGTTTACTTTTTATTCACACATACCCGAATGATAAATTAGATTTAAAACTTATACATACGACGTTGAATTTATGTAGACAACATTTGAAGCTTTTGTTTAAAATAATTTTTTCATACACACGGAACATACATATGTATGTGCATATGCTCAATAGGTATTTATTGCTGCTCACACTGTTGCATATGGCAAATAAAGAAAACTAAATAATCAAATATACATACATAGGTATGTAAACAAAGAAATCCAATTACTTGTAACATTAGAAAGACAATAAAGGTGAACAATTACCCCACCACTAGACTAGCTCTGTCTGCACACCGTAAAAATATTCGACTTCATTGTGTTTGGTTAAAAAATAAATAGAAATATAATTTAAATGCAAAATTTTTATACAGTCATGGACAGAGAAATAACACACTTTTAAAATAAATTATTCAAATCAGTATTTAGTTTTATCAACTAATGTGCATCGCAATAATTTCCTACGTTAGTGCAGGTTTCGCCTTCCACAACTTAAAACGGTAGGCTGATGCAGTTATCATGCATACTTTTTTGTTGTTACTCCTTTCAATCGCAACGTAACAAGAATTGATTGAACAAAGAAATAGCGCACATTTGGTTATTTATACATTAATTGGCAGTTGTGGAAAAAAGACATTAGACTGTAAACTGTAACTGTATTTAAAAAATGGGTAGAAAATGGCATACTCTGGAAAAGAAAAGAATGGTTTCTGATCTACACAAAAACGATGCTTTTAAATCCTCCCTGAAATAAATGGGGAATTTGAGTTTAGCGTATCCAGCAAGTTGGTATTCTCAGTACCTGCAAAAATGACGTTGCCGCTCCGAACCGTGAAACAATTAGTACGGTGTCAGCTACGAACCATGTGACATGTGCGTAAAGTGAGCTTGGGTACTCGGTTAATAGAGTAACTTAAACATGTCTCGGCGTGGAACAAGACTATTACGTGCAAGTTAACCCCGAGCTCTGACACAACATCTGCATCTGCAGACCACGCAACACGCTTTATCCACGGCTTAACTAGATATGATGTTTACTTAAGTTGCGAATAAGCGCATTTCATAAGTTATTACGCGGAATAAATAAAAATAGCCAAAGGCTATAAAAAAATATTTTTTTTATTTGCACTAACGGGTGAAGACGATGATTCTGACGCTGAGTTAGAACAAGAATAGGATGGTGATGATCATTATATAAGAGCTCAAGGCAATACAAATAGTGGATTTGGTTGCTGACATACTGTTTCATTAGTAAAAAATGTAAAAAGCGTATATGCATGGAACAAGCAAGTTGCGGAAACTTAAAAATTAGATATATTTGAATTTAGTACTCTAGAAAAGATAGAAGAAAAAGTTAAGTCTTTGTTCTTATGCGGATTTTTTATACCTTTTGTAATTGGGGTATAGCAAACACCACTTAGTGCAGCATCGTGAGATTAGTCACCTCGTATTTGGAAGGTAAGCACGTGCTGGTCTGCGGAATGTTTTTCTGGCACGATATTGAATCATTGGTGACCGTATATGGTAGAATTGATCAAATTTCATATCTCAAGATTCTTTAAAATACTATGGAACCATTCCCATTCGAATCGGTGCTGTGAATTGGTTTTTTATGCATGACAGTGGTCCAAAGCACGCAGCTAAAAGGTGAAAAACTAGCTCACTGCAGAAAGTATTGACGTCTGGAGCTGACCAGGATAAAGTCCCATTAAACATTTAAGGAGCGATGTTAAATACAGAATGTAAACAAAAAATTCCAAAATGCTGGGGGCCTATTCTGTAACTCGATTCGAAAATCAATTTACTCGAATTCGGATTTTTTATATTCTGTAACTCGATTTTCGGATTTTCAAGCCAATTTTCGAATAAAATATTCGTTAGCTTTTGAGTTGTAGGAAGCTAAAACGAAAATTGTACGCATTTTTTCTGGCACAGGGTGGTACAACTTTCGCATAATGATAAAGTAGATCCGAATTTCGAATAGAATACATTTTCGAATCGAGTTACAGAATAGGCCACCTGAAGAACTTTGGACTTAGATCGAGGGGGCATGGTACGCAATTCCATACAGCAGGTGCCAGTAGTTAGTGGAGAGTTTGTCCCGACGATACCAAGCAAGTTCAAAAAATTGTGGGCACACCACAAAGTATCATACAATATTAACCTTAAGAATTCTTAACAGCAATAACACTTCAAAAATATTTCTAATATTTTTTTAATTTTCGCAGAAGCGACCTACTGTGATATTTCTATGTTCAGGCAAAAATGCGCAATTGGAAACCCAATATTTTTTTTAATAACTATTGTAAAATATTCTTTATTCTTATTTAAATCGTATATAATTGTTTTATTTTAACCATATACATATGTATTTAACTCAAGATTATTTTCGTCTCTATATACTTATGTATAGAAAAAAATATTATAACACTTTATCAACAAGTTCGTTACAGCTCTTTTGTACAAAAATTTCTAACTATACTCGTATTTAATATTTCAGAAGTTACGGCCAAACTTCATGCGCCATATCGAATCTTGAATAAAACAATTTCTATTAGATCAAACCGGTTGCGGTTTCCACAGTAAAAAATATCAAAACATTAAAGTGAAATTTAACAAACAAACAGCACACCTGACAAGAAAACACGGATGTCAAGCGTGATCAAATTCGCAAAGTCAATCGTAAACACACTAAATTATTCCAAACAGCACCAAACTAATGCAAAATTCTGTATTGCGTAAAATACACATACATACATACATATATACAAACGTATTTACATATGTACCACAAAAAACACACGAAATAAGAGTGTGAATTTGTGTCTTATCGCGTTTTTTGTTTTTTTTTTTTGTATTTGGTTTTTAATGGTTGACGGTTTTTGTGACGTCCACCACATATCGCCCCAAAAATGAATTATGAGAACTGCGTTCAGACATGAAGCCTGTACTATTAACAGTATTAGAAATGTTTACCATTTCGGCACTGATACGCTTACTTTTTATTTTATTGCTGAAATAACAACAGCCGTCTAACATTCATACGTTAAAAAGCAAAACAGAACCGTGAAAAGCTATGGGTTTTTCACTCAGTATACTATAATAAGAAAATTCAGCACAAAATAAACGATGCAATGCTAACAAGCTACTAAGTCAAACTAAAGTGGAGGCAATTTATTCAGAAGCACATAGCTGAAATATAAACAAAAATTTGGCCAAAAATAATCAGTAAATATAGAATTAAAAATTTTATCAAAAATCATTTTTCGAGTTCATATAACATACTCGTATGCGAATATTCTCTGGTGTTTAATATTCATAAGGCACTCAAATGAAAGAACTCGTTAAAATGTTATATGATTATGCACTAAATATGTATGGAAAAAGCACCTATATACATATACATATGTTTGTAAATTATATATTTGCATGGATATTACCTAAGTATACACTCAAATTTAAAACATTTAAACGTTTTCTACCCTTTATAACAGCGATAAACAACAAATTCAACTTAATACCCGCCGAAATAATTTAAGCGAATAGAACATTAAAATATGTACATATGTACATACTTTTGCAACGAAGTGCTCAATAAAAAAAAAACAACAAACAACCAATTCTTTGTATGAGTGTCAGGTCGGTGATTTTCAACGCATAAAATTGCGGCATTGCAAGCGATTTATCTGCTCCTCACTTATACAAAACAACTTTCAGTGGGACTAATGAGTCATTGTAGCATGTGTTAAAGGTGTAATGAGACTCAACTTATTAGAAATTATTAATGCGCATATGGCCAATTTAACAAACTTCACTTTCGATTTCATTCCTCCATATGGTTAGGTAAAAAAAAAATATTTAATTCAACAAGTATTATTTTGTTACCACAGCATCACAGACGAATAAATCCAGTCACTGGCGCATCTTTGTCGGCACCACTGGCGGCGATACGCTGTACGACACGGCGTCAACAGAAGCATAAAGAGAAAAATGTTTACTCCGCGTTAAACTCGTCCGTATATCGAATAACGGCAAATGCGGTCAATGTATTTTGCGAAAATCGTAAATTTACGCCACACCGCACCGCAAATGTGACGAGAAGTAAAACAAATAATTTTTCAATTTGGTCACTCAACTTTCGACTACGCAAGTGACATCGATAAAATGGAGAGACCACACTTCCAGCGTTACTTTTTTTGTTATTAGCTTGTTAAAACAAGCTGTAGCTAATGAACTACCACCAGTATTACACCAGCAGTTAATAGCACCTGAGATATTGACACACTATCACTAATAATCGGCTACTGTGTTCGCTCGCCTTGGCGTTCAAGACAACAATGAGCGCACAAGCAAAGTTCGGAATACAAGCAAGTGTGGTGGAGCACAAGTTGACTACTAGAGAGAAGCCAACGCCGATAATACTAACAGTACATAAATGTGAGATAACAACTAATCAATATGTAATTGAAAGCGCCATCACTCAAATACTGAACAGTGCGAGAAAAATTACTGCACTGACTATTCTCCCCACTACAAGTGTACAAACGAAATAATTGAGAATGGATACCGATATGTAGTAGGCCTGGCTGTGGGAGGCATGTCAATATGATAGCTATTTTATAAGTCAGCAGAGTGATTTTTTATACATACGTAGACATATAAATAATCTTTTGCTAAATAATTTTATAATAAAATCAAATTAATGCAATTATATCTACGTATACATTCGAAACAACCAAGCCCATAACTAACGTTAAAAGATCACATGACGAAAAATTTTACAGAACTGATGGGTGACACGCTGAACTAACTAACTTTAATTTTATTGAATGAAAAATTCCTACCCAAGTATAATTACTCGCTCTAACACAAATTTTAGGACAGCTCCCCTCAATTTCTCATAAATATACATTAGTTCTGAATAATTTTAAATTTGAATACAAATGTAATACAAAAAAGTTCGGCATGAAAACTTTACACACTGTTTTAAATGTGACTAAATTTTAAAAGTACAAATTTTACATAATCTTACGAAAGTTTACATATTTATAATATAAATTTTTTGTACAGAGGGCCCGTGAATTACAGTGATACTTAAACATTTCTTTCGTAACAATTTTTAACACTTGACTCTTTAAAACTGAAACGTTTACGTTTCAAATATAACCCCAACATAGAAAGCATTTACAATTCTGCCATATTCCTGCCAAAAATATTCATCCTAAACGTCTTATTTTTATTGTCCATCCTATCTTCAATAAGATGTCGTCGATGACAATATCTGATTTTTTACTGCTAAAAAGGGGTATCCTAGCTACTTGTTGACAGTGTTGGGTGTTTGGTATTCCCGCTAGACTTCCAAAATAAATATAAAGCACCTTTAATAAATTAGAGAAACCAAGAGCGCAAGGAAATCTTAAAATACTGCTTAAAATTGTAGTTCATATGAGCCAAAGAAAAAAATATAAAATTCGATAGAAAAATATACCACGAAGTTTGTAACACCCAGAAGGAGCGTCGGTGACCCTATAAAATGTATATATAAATAATCAGCGTGACCACCTAAGTCGATTTTGCCATATCCGTCAGACCATATGACTGTATACATATATGCGGGCTTGTCCCTCAGTTTTTGAGATATCGTTCTGAAATTTCGTACACCACTTTTTGTCCCCAAGAGGCTCATTTGCCAATACCATACTATATATAGCTGACTTTGAAACCAAAATGAATTACTCGTATGTAAAACTTTATTATTTGAGAAGATGTCTTCATGAAATTTGGCATGAATTATTTTCTTATCCAATGGTGCAAAGTCCGAATAAAAAATAAACGTTTAACGTTTATGTAGAATTAACAGGAAGCCTCTGAGCCGTTAAGCTATATTATACCGTCAGAACATATGAGCACAGCAATCGATAAGGGGCATAATATCCCAAGTGAGCTTATTTACGGTAATAACTTTTCAATCTATATATATATGTATATGTAGTATAACAAGAAATTGTAATACCTTTCACAATACAAAAGTTTCTTTAAAAGAACTTCATTCTGGCCGTTCTATTTATATGCCAGTTTTATGCTATAGTGATCCGATCTGAACAAATTCTTCGGAGATTGCATTACTGCCTTGAGCAATAACACATGCCAAATTTCGTGATGATATCTCATCAAATGAAAAAGTTTTCCATGTAAGCACTTGATTTCATAAATTCAGTTAGTTTTGCAGCAATATACTATAATGGACAGATGTAGGCGGTTCCGATAAATGAGCATCTCCTTGGGAAGAGAAGGACGTGTGCAAAACTTCAGATTGATATTTCAAATTTGACTAATTCGCGTATACTATATAGACAGACAGACGGACATGGCTAAGTCAACTCAACTCATCATGCTAATGTTTTCACTCTTTGTGTTTGCAAAGCGAATTCCACTTGTTGCTTTATCTCTCACACTCTCTCTCATCGATAGTTAGTTGTGCGTCCACATGTTAAAAAATTGTTTATTATAAACAAGTAAGGAAGGGTAAAGATCGTGTGTAACCGAAAATTTTATCTCACAATATCCAATGATCTTAAGCCGGAGATATACTTTCGGGAGTTGGCAAAATTTTATAAAAAATGTATTACGTAAGAATTTAACATTCCATATTTCAAGGAACCGAACGAATTACAATCAAATTTGGTGTCTTATTAACTTACTGAATTAGTATCATTGCAACATTTTGCTTCGTGTCCGAAATATTTATTTTAAACTCAAACAAATTAACTCAAATTATGATGTATTCAGCACGCATGTTTTGAAGATTCCTCAATCAGCGTGCCAAACTTGCTTCGACAATTGGTTCAAACTCTTGCAAAACTGATTAATGGACGATATGTCCGGTAGTGATCATAATCCAATAATACTCGATTATAGGGAAAATTTTGCGAGTACTGTCCACAAACCCTAGATTCAAAACGACAAACGCAAACTAGCCTCTCTTTTCTAAGAAATTAGAAATAGAAGTAGACCGATATCCGAATACTGATAAGATTAATAAAGAGGCGGCCAACATAACGAAAGCTATTAGGCGAGCAGCCAATGTAAGCATTCCACAATTTAAACTATACAAGAAGAGACGTAATACCTGTTGGTGAACAAAAGAGCTGCAAGAGCTTAGAAACGAGAAAATGAAATACTGGCTTGCTCTAAAAAACAACTTAACCTTACATAACCTGCTTAACAATAAGAAATGTAATGCTCTTTTTCGCAAAATTAAAATAGACAAAAACTAGCTCTTTTGAACTATTTGCGGCTCATATCAGCCCAAACGAAAAAGACTGGCGAATAGTAAGAGCTTTTACGGACAAACCCATCTCTTGTTACATTCACTCACTTAAATCTTCTACTGGAATTACAACAGAAGCGCTTCTGCAGATGAACAATTTGCATCCGAATACCTTTCTGCAAAAAATCGTGTCCTCAAATCTACTATGGCCTTATTATATGTATATGGCAGAACATCCAAACACTGTCTGCAGAAAATTAAAAAATACTACCATATGACGGCACGCATATTTAGTCTCGCGTTTCGAACAACTCCAATTGCAAACATACTCTATGAACTAAAACTCCCTACTATTGAAAAATGCATTTTTAAATTAACTGGGAATAAAATTTACAACTGCATACAAAACTCCGATAACATCCTGCACACAGACTTCAAGGCTCTCGAAAAGATACATATAAATTAATTCTACAATCACAGAAATCTTCAAAATGGCTAAGAAGATAGACATGATATCGAAACTAAAAACCTACAAAGTATTCAGTCCTCCCTGGAAATCTGCAGAATCTCTTTTCATATCCAGTGGTTTTCCCAAAAATAGCACGAACCTGCTTGCTTTAAGGCACCTACACGCCGAGGAAGTGCAAAAATGGAAGCAAAAGAACTGACTAATTTGGTACTATGATGGTTCAAAGAAAGTTTAAAACACTTCTGTTATTACTACAGAATCTAAAGAACTAATCAAAAATGGGCTTTAGCTTAGCTACACAGCTATAGCACAGCAATTAAAGAAGCCGAAAACTTAAAGCCTAAAGGACGTAATCTAATAATATGCACCGACAGTCTCTCATCAATAAACGCTTTAAAATCAACGAATGTTAGCTCGCGAACTTCATTAAAAAAACAACGTGTCTTAAATAATGAGAATAAAATTAGTGCTGATTACAAAACTATGCTCAGCTGTATATCAACAACATGGCAGCAAATCAAATTTTAAGATAAAACACCAGCAACGTGTTATGATGAGACTTATAGCAGAAACATTCAAAAACGCTACTCCCTTCCTCCCTTTTCCTTCCTTATCGAGCAAAATGTGTTAAAAGTTGAGCCCGTGGTAAAAACGCAGAAATCAGCCATCTTTGTTTGTTTTCATTTGACCAATGTTGCCATTGCTCAATACGCACATATAGTTTTGTACACATCTAAGTTTTCAATTACAATTTTTCATAATATAAAATATCAAAACTGAAAACAAACTATTATAAATAGTTTATATATTTATAAATAATAGCATTCGACTCTAATTTTGAGTTAGTTTAAGAAAATTTCAAACATATTGAAGACAATTTTTATAATTACTACAGTATATCGAGACTGGCAACCCTGCGTTGTGAGAGAAATCAGCTGACACGTTTCTACGGCAAAATCCAAATACCGTGGAAATCTACGCGGGCCATGGTTTTGCGGAATTCGCTGATTGCGCTCTTACTAAACTAAAGCGCGGACAACTACTTTCAACAGACTCACCAACAGTTTGAATGAACTGTAATAAACTGTAATAATACCTTAATAAACTGCTACAACGAGACATCTCAAAATGTTGATTTGCATACCGCTATAGCAACACTGAACTACGAAAATATAAGTTATACTATTAAAATTAATTAATATGTATCTATACAAAATGGGACGAAGGCCTAAGCAGCGAGTTTCCCTTTGTTTTAGGCAGGTCATTTTTAAATAAACAAAAAAACACAAATAAATCGATTATCGACGGTTAATATCTGTTCTTGTTCTCTAGTCCCGTAATATAAAATGAAATCCTAGTATTAAGCAGAAGTATTTCCATCACTTCTTCACCTAATTGTACCTTTAGTGGCTGCTGAGATGTGCACATCAAACGTTTGAGAAGACGGGATGCCAAGGATCATGTGTATTAAAGGGGGAACCTACTTTAGAGGCTTCAAAAAATCGTTTTTTTATGATTTTTTGGGAAGGAAAAGCGAAATTGCTAGAGTTTATAGTTATACAAGTATATTTAAACATCATCCGAAAATTTTTTGGATACGAAATCTTTGATATTCTGCCTTTGGGAAGCAATTGCCCGATGCATGTGCATGTGTATTTGTCGGACGGCGGGCAGGATGCAGGTCGCAATTTCTATCGGAAACAAAAAATTCAAAGATAATCATATTTGTTAATAACTTATCTTCTAGTGAAACTAAGAAAATTCCCCCAAAAAAATGTAAAATTCTACAATTTTTTTAAAAATGAAGTGGTTTTTGACCAAAAAAATTTTACCTTATGTGTTTAAAAATATGTTCAAACTTGTCTCATGTTTTTAGTCTTGTTACCGGTTGCACGGACGGGCAGATAGACTGACTTAGAATTCAACTCGTGTAATCATCGTGATCAATTATACATTAGATCATATTGTAAAGCGGAAAATTTCCTATGAAACTATGTAATTTAAAACGATTTTTTCATTGAATTACAAAGTTCATAAGAAAAAAATTGGCTTAAAAAACAAACACTTTAAGTTAGGGTAGATTGTGTAAAATATTAACTTTATTTACAAGTAGAGAATTATTGTGAATAATTTAAATGTAATATAAGTGCAAAAAATGTAATGTAAATAAGTGGCGACACTTTAAGCGGTACTTTTTGTGGAATCGAAATTTTTTTAATTGCAAATAAGTAAGCGACTTATTATTTGTCAAAAATATTAAAAATTAAAACCAAAACTCATTCAATTGTTGACTAAATCGCGAAACGTGTAGAGGAATGGTGAAATGTCATATGGTCGGATGAAAGCAAATTTAACTATTGGCGGAATAATGAACCCAGAACGATATAAAGAGTTCGTAACGGATAGCATTGTGCCTTTTTTGTGTACAGGTGATGAAGATGTGCGCAGACCTGGGAATACAGCACATGGATTGGCCAGGAAACTCTCCCGACTTGAATCCCATTGAGTACCTATGGCATTTAATGAAATTTAAGGATGCTCAACATAAACCTAAAAGTAAAATTGAACTAAAAAAAATGTTGATAAATGGAATGTATGGAATTTAAGAGCGCGTTATGGCAAATCTTATCGAATAAATGACTACTCGCATTGAAATAGTAATATCTTCTAAAAGCGGTTCGACACCATATTAAAACTTATAGCATAATTAAATTTAATGTTTTCTTTTATTATTTTAAATTGAAATACAAAGTTTTGCCGCGTTATTAATTTAAAAACAATTAAAAAATAAAACGCTTGTGTACAAGCAAAGAAAAACTCGTTTGTGTTTTATTTATTAAACGAGAGAAATTAAAGAATAAAATTACCTAGATATAATTTTAGTCTTTAATTTGTCTTGTTAATATAGGCTATGTTCGTAAATGCATCATGACGCGCATCATGAAGATTGCATAACAAACAGAACGTTCAGAAATGCCAATATTGCAGCACTGCAATAATCAAGCGTTCAAAAAGACAACACTTCTATCAGCTGTCACTCATAATTTCTATCAAAAAATTGTTTACTGCATTTAACTACTGACGAAAAGTAAGTGCAAAACTGTTTTATTTTAATTTTTGTATTGAAATTTAGTTAAATTGTGTTAATAATAATTGTATAAATTATTATTTTTAAATTTTTAGTGAAAATCTCAGTAATGCGAAGACACAGTTATTACTGAGAGTACGGTTGAATATGGAGGACGAGTTTAAATCGGGTAGAAGGAAAAAAAATGTATTGTGGAAGAAAGTTGTGACCGAAGTTAAAAATGTAAATGAACACAATAAAAATTAAAATGAAGTTCATCAGAAAAAGTAATAAAAAAATTATTCAAATAAACGAAGGTGAGGTAAAGTAAATTTTTTGTGATGAAAACAGAGTGGTAAAATAGTTTCTTCTATCGATTCCATTGATATCATCTGTATCAACACGGCGAATGGGGGCATCTTGAATTCCTTCGATTTCATTGTTGGTTTCCATATCGACATGTGTTATTGTATCGTTAATATGTTCAGAATAACCTCCCTTATTTATGATGAAATTGTGTAAGATAGCACAAGCGAGTATTACATTAGATGTGGCTTTAATGCTCGAAGCTTCAATATAATTTAAAATTTTAAACTGTTTCTTAAAAATCCCGAAAGTTTGTTCTATAAGTACTTTGTCTTTTAAAAGACAAACATTTGTACCTACAAATTTTTCTTTTTGACTTCAATACCCTTCTTTTTCTTAAATTTAAAGAAAATCTATCATTTCTTTGCTCACAAATTTCGTCTAGTGTTAGATTCAGCAAAATTTCCATTTTAGTATTATACGCGTTCAAAAATGCAGACAAATGTATCTGCAAATTGTATAAGAAGTATCAAACGTCAAACTTGCAGTGTTGCTACTGTTGCTTATGCTGCAAGTCATGATGCATTTACGAACATAGGCATAATGTATTTGTGCTTACTAAATTCATTAAAGCAAACAAATTTTGAAAAAATTCTGAAAAAACGAAAAAATTCAAAAAAATGTAAGAAATTAAAGTGGTAAGTTGTGCGTGGCCGCAGGTGTACATCCTATTTCCATCTGACAATAGGAAAAAATTAGAAAACTCTAACGCGGAGGACCGTCCCGTTACAATTAAGAGCTCATACTTGCAGAGACTTTCCTAGAAGTGTCTATGAAACATAACGTAATTACATGTATGTATGTACATTTATAATTCTAGTTCTTTTCGATTCATTTTAGTTTTTTACAAACAATCGTTAGGTAAACAAAAGTAGTATACTTTGTAGTTATATGTTAGGAGCGTATAAAAATGTCCGTACCAGAATATCAGATTCGCTACCGCAGCATACCATATACATATGTACATACACTAGCCATCAAATGAAAGTATAAATGTAATATATATGTATGTCTGAGGTTGCCAGATCATTCATTTACTTCCTTAAGAATAAATTCATAAATCATTTCATATAAATGCACCGTTATGTAAATAAACAGTTGGAGTAATATTTGCACTTATGATTTGGACGCAAACGCATTCATTCCATCGAGAGTGATTAGTCTTCGCTGGTGAGCCTATGAGTGCGCGTCAAATGAAATTATAATTTTAGTTTTGGTTCATTTCTTTCAAGGTAAAACTGAATTTTACTACAGATTTAATAAATTTGCATTTATTAAGGGAATTTATGTTATGGTGAACATTTTTTTGTTCTGTTTCTTAGTAAAAAAATACAAAAAACTGAAGAGAATAGAATCTTAATTGTAGAAGATGGGAAGAGGGGTGAATTGTATAAAAAATATATGAAAAATATTCCATTTCCATTGGAGAGGCAAGAAAGATTTTTGAATACTTCAAGAGAAGGAAGACATGCAAGACTCAATACGGTGGAGGTCCCAAGTCCAAAATTTCTATACACGCTGAGCGACTTGTACGAAGAAAAGCTCCTGAAAACCCTGAAATTTTATCGCGGGAGTTGATCGAAAGTTTTGGTTTGGATGTTTCCATTAGTACAATGCAAAGGAAACTACGAACATCTGGGTTTAAAAACTATGTCGCAAAAAAACGACCTATGTACATATATTTTCCATTTCGAGTAGGAAAAAAGGACTAGAGTTTGCAAAACAATATCTAAATATGCCAACCACATTTTGAGATAAAGTAATTTGATCCGATGAATTCAAATTCGAGCTAAGGAATTAAAAAACACGTAAGCGAGTGTGGTGTCAACCTTCTGATCACTTAAAACCAAAGTTCATTCAATCTTCAGTACAGATGCTCTCTTATGGTTTGGGGCTGTATCTCATAATTTGGTTCAGGTAGTGTAGTTAAAATCGATGGACGAATGACGGGTGCTTCTTATGTTGACATTCTTAGTGAAGATTTGAAAATAAATGCGGAAAAAGTTAACTTGGGGTCGTTTATCTTTCAATAAGATAACAATCCCCAACGCACATCTCGCTTGGCTACTCGCTTTTTTGAAGAAGGCTTAATCGAAAAACTGGTATGGCCAGCTCAGTCACCGGATTTAAATCCAATTCAGCATTTGGGGTTAGTTTTTGATTCCAAAATACCGAAAAGCAGCCGTACAAACTTGGAATAAATTTTCTTAGAGACGAAGCGTCAATTTGACATTATTCCAATGAAAATACTAGAAAATTTGGTTCGAGGCATGCCAAAACGTCTTCGTGTAGTAATTTAGAATAACGGAGGCAATATTAATTACTAAATTTACTTTTAAACCAAACGTTTTGTATTTTTTCAAAATTTATACTTTCATTTGACCACTTTTGTTTAAGAGTCCTTTGTTTCAAGTGGAACAAAATTTTTTCTTTCTATTCCAGGAAAACGATATATTAATTTATAATTTGTTACTTAAATACCTATGAAAATGTAATATTAATGTATGAATTAATAATTGTTTATTTTAACAAAACTGCATTGACATAACGTCTTTATACTTTCATTTGATGCCTAGTGTATGTAAGTATGTATGTATGTAGTACATTTGTACGTTTACAGCAGTGAGAGATCAAGAGTGTTTTACACATTAATATCTAATATCAGCAGACAGAAGTAGTTCGAGCATTCTCGTGCTTTAATATACATATGTATAGATAAATATACAACGTATAAATTGAGTAATGTGCTGAATATTTGAAAAATTTAGATATGTGTAATAAAGCGAGATGCTCACGTGCAAAACAAAGTTGTACGTTATTGAAACTAAGAAGATAAATTCCCTTCGTATATATGGTATATATGAATGTATGTAATATGTACAGCAGTATTCAAAATAATAGGAGAGCCCCTGAGAAAAATATTTGATCCAAGCATTATTCAAGCAAAACTTCTAAGGGTAATTTGCCAGTAAAACACAGAGAATAAATTACAACTGTTTACTTTATTTGCGATGTTATTCATTCATTTCTGTCTCTGTCACCTACTATTTGCGCTGTTCAAAGTGTTATTATAAATTTATTATCAAACAAGAAAAAACGTTAATTTCGGCTGCACCGAAGCTAATATACCCTTCACAGGTGCATTTCTTTTAATAACTATGTGTTCAGTTTGTATGGAAGCTATATGCTATAGTTAACCGATCTGAACAATTTTTTCGGAGATTACATTGTTGCCTTAGAAAATAATCTATACCAAATTTGGTGAAGATACATTGTCAAATGTGAAAGTTTTCCATATAAGAACTTGATTCCGATCATTCAGTTTGTATAGTAGCTACATATACATACATATGCTATAGTTAACCGATCTGACCAATTTCTTTCGGAGATTACATTGTTGCGTTAGAAAATAACAAATATACCAAATTTCGTGAATATATCTTGTCAAATGCTTTAGAAAGTGGTCCAAATGTTACAAGCTACATATTGATTCCGATCGTTCAGTTTGTATGGAAGCTATATGCTATAGTAATAACCGATCTGACCAATTTTTCGGAGATTACATTGTTGCTTGAGAAAATAATTTATACCAAATTTGGTGAAGATACATTGTCAAATGTGAAAGTTTTCCATACAAGAACTTGATTCCGATCGTTCAGTTTATATGGTAGCTATATGCTATAGTTAACCGATCTGAACAATTTCTTCGGAAATTACATTGTTGCCTTAGAAAATAATCTCTACCAAATTTCGTGAATATACCTTGTCCAATGCAAAAGTTTTCCATACAAGAACTTTTTTCCGATCGTTCAGTTTATATGGCAGCTATGTATATGTTATAGTGGTCCGATATCGGCCGTTCCGACAAATGAGCAGCTTTTGAAGAGAAAATGACGTTTGCAAAATTTCAAAAGGATATCTTAAAAACTGAGGGACTAGTTCGTATATATACAGACGGACGGACAGACAGACAGACGGACATGGTTAAATCGACTCAGCTCAACATACTGATCATTTATATATATACTTTATAGGGTCTCCGACGCTTCTTTCTGGGTGTTACAAACATCGTGACAAACTTAATATACCCTGTTCAGGGTATAAAAATATCTGTAAAATACTGAAAAGTAAGTATAAAACTATAAAAACGATAGATTTTTGTAAAATTAAAGCGGTTTTTTTTAATTAGTGGGTAGAGAAAAAAGTTGCAACGACAAAAAGCATGAAATCATAAAAAAATCTTCTAAAAAAATTTATAAAGAAATGAAAGAAGCTCTTTGCTGCTCTGATCCAATGATTACAAATTCCCTGTCATACAAAAATAAACCCCAGCAACGTGGACGAAAAGGTAAAACCACTAGAGAATCGATCGACTCATATTCCAATCGTCTAAAAAAGATCCTTAAGTGTCATTTAGAGAAATAAGGAGGGTCTAGATCTTCAATTTAGTGAAGTATCAGCTCGGAGACGTTTTCTGGAAAACGATTTAATTGCACGTAGTCCGCGAAAAGTTTCATTGTTGACAAGGAAATACATCGAACCAAGTCGTCAATTTGTCAAGAAACTTGTCAATTGGCCAAAGGTCGTCGTCCGCGAAATACTGCATAACATCTGTAATATATTCGAATAAGTTATTCTATGTACACCGTGTGTTTTCGGGTCAAGAGGTTGAGTCATGTCGTGGCCTGCTCAGTCGCCGAATGTTTCTAATCGTAAAGGAAATTATTGAGCACAGTTAACGAGGCATGGCAGAAAATCCAGCTGAAAATGTGTTGGGCCCAGATAGTAATAAAAATAGCAATTATTCAACTTAAGGAAAGTAACTTATTTACAAATAATAATTTGTTAATTTTTTATTAATTTTTGTGTTACATTACTATTATTTTTATCACTGAATTATTGAGATTTTTACTTTATTCATTTTATTTTCTTGTTTCAATTAGTATTAATAACAAGTAAGAAAGGGCTAAGTTTGGGAGCAACAACTAAAGCCAGGGAAATACTTTAGGGTGTAAACCAATCATAAAGCCGGATGTCCGAAAATCCTGATTTTAGTTATTTAAGGGCTAGGCTCAAATTTATCTATTTTAAACCCCAAAATACAATGTTATGAATAAAAGGCGACTATTATTTTCATTGGGATAACTCACATATTGGCCAATATACGTCGTACAAAGTCACCCGGAAGTTCGAAAATCTTTATATTAAGTATATGGGGCTCAGGGAAATATAGGTCCGATTCAACCCATATTTGACATAGAAACATGTCATCACACATTGACCGAAATTTTCGATCAAAAGTCAACTATAAGTACCGGGGTCTAAATATTCGGTACCTAGGGGCTGGAACAGTTTTTGTTGGATTTAAACAATTTTTGGTCATAAGTTGGCACCCACTAAAGACATTATTCGTGCAAAGTTTTATCCCGTAATATTAATTGCTTCTTGATTTGTGTACTGGAAGCTGAACGAATCAAGTGGAACTTAAAATTGTGCTATATGATAAGTAGGCGTGGTTGTTGTCTGATTTCATCCATTTTCACAATGTAACATAGGAATGTAAAAATAATGCCACGTACCAAATTTTGTCAAAATCGGTGGGTCTGGTCCCGAGATATGGGATTTCACCCAAAAGTGGGCGATGCTAGGCCCATCGTCCAATTTTTACTCGGCTCTCATAAACGTCTCTTATACCACCTCGGTGGTAAAATTTAATGTCTTTGGCGTATTTAGTTATTGATTTAACGCGCTTTTAGTAGTTTTTAACAGTTGTACTCGTATGGGCAGTGAGCGGGGTTATACTCCGATTTCATCCATTTCCACACTGTCAGTAGAAGTTCTCGTATGATTTGTACTCAGCAAAGCTTTGGTTGCTGTAGCTTAAGTGGTTTAGAATATATGTACATTAAATTTGTTAGAGGGCGGGGCCACGCCCACTTTCTAAAAAAATTTTCCCTCGAGTGACCCTTGCTACTGCGTTCATCTCTTAATTTAGTGCTTAGTTATGGCACTTTATGTGTTTTCGGTTAATGGTGATTTGTGGGCGTGGCAGTGGTCCGATTACGCCTCTATCTAAAACTATTGTAATTTCTTTTGATTTATATATGTAAGTAATTATTAGTGTACGTAAACTTTAATGATTCACTGTACCTTCATATGTATGCATATGCGTAAGCTTACGCAACATTAAATCCTTGCAACTTCAACTTTCAGATTTGATTAACATATTATTACAAAAGTGTAAAATTTTTGTATTTTACAGTTAAAACTATCGGGTGATTTTTTAAGAGCTTGATAACTTTTTTAAAAAAAAAACGCATAAAATTTGCAAAATATCGGTTCTTTATTTGAAACGTTAGATTGGTTCAACATTTACTTTTTGAAGATAATTTCATTTAAATGTGGGTGTCCATTCGGAAAGTCAATTTCAGGCACTTTAGACTTACGTAGCCAAACAAAAAATATTAAAGGCGTTAAAATTGATCTTGGTGGTCCATTTCTTGAGATGAATTGTTTTCCGAAGTTTTCCCTCAAAATGGCCATAGAATCGCGAGCTGTGTGGCATGTAGCGCCATCTTGTTGAAACCACATGTCAACCAAGTTGTTCTTCCATTTTTGGCAACAAAAAGCTTGTTAGCATCGAACGAAAGCGATCGCCATTCACCGTAACGTTGCGTCCAACAGCATCTTTGAAAAAATACGGTCCAATGATTCCACCAGCGTACAAACCACACCAAACAGTGCATTTTTCGGGATGCATTTGGCCACCAAGATATACATAGACTATTTTTGTGGGGCTACGTCAAGTCAATAAAGTCTACAGAAATAAGCCAGCAACTATTTAGCTTTTGACAACATTTCCGAAACTTTAATGATTCACTGTACCTTCATATGTATGCATATGCGTAAGCTTACGCAACATTAAATCCTTGCAACTTCAACTTTCAGATTTGATTAACATATTATTACAAAAGTGTAAAATTTTTGTATTTTACAGTTAAAACTAGTTTCTTTGGCGGCGTTTTAGAGTTCGTTCGTTGTCAATTGCCAATTTGTCTATATATGTATAACTGCTTCGGACGTATTTCACACTATGTTTGTGATTATATACATATGTACATAAGTATGTACATATGTGCGTATACATATATCAGTTTGCAGGAAAAAGATAGATTCTATGGATTCATTTGAGAAATCATGTAAATGAAGTGTTAATCAACCAGAAAAACAAATTAGTTATGGAATTGATATTAGTGGGGTTGTAACACTAATTGGATAAGCACGTGATTTGAGGTAGTTTAAATTAATAATCATTATTTAGTTTTTTTTCTTAAACAAGTACTGTAATTAACTCACTTCTTTATATAACCCCAAATGTTCATCGAAAATAAACAATCATTGATTATTTCGTACATATCTACTTATCAACACGTAAGTAATATACCTGGTTAGACAGGTGCTATTGAGAGTTAAAATAATAATAACTGAAATGTGCTTTGGATAATAAACTTCCACTTGCAGTTATGGACAAAACAATAAAAAAATTTATATTAATTAAAATACAACATTTCATATTGTTAATTATTGTATTTGCGAAAGAAATCGTAAATGGAAAATAAATACTTTTCACACAAATTATAAAATTTAATAATAACCTCATTATATTTTAATTGGATATAATAATTTGATAGAATATAGTTTATCTTTTTAAATCCTAGCATTACTCTTGCAGAATCAAGGACTATATTCCAGCTTTGTTTTTTAGTTTTCATTGAACGTATAAGCTGCTTGACTAAATTCCACAATATTTTTTTGCCAAATCGAATGTATTTTTGGGGTTTCGCATAGAGTACATACATAAGTAGTTTCCATAAGACAAGACAGGATCAGGAAAACATACTCACACTATTTTATAAAAAACTTCTTACAAACGTTTTGTTGCCAATAATACGAAAGATGTTTCTGAGGACTTATTATTATATCAGCGATCTTACACTGACTCTTTTATTTCTTATACCATGTTCAGACCGAAAATTTAAAAGATTAGATTACATTTAAGCATTTCATAACCCAACAGTGTTCTTACTGCTGTTGAAAAGATTAAAAACAGCTGTTTTTGCCATTCAAGAATTTACATCGCTCAATATTTATCAAAAGAAAACATTGTCATATAGTATTTTGTAATAAAAGCCGTATTCTTTTAAATATTTTCCATATAATGGAAACAATGGACGCATTTTTTTCATTTGGGAAGTCGATTTTCAGGAGAAATTAGATTCATTGCTCTAATAAAAATTTGTTTATTTACATTTTTTCCTTTTTTTAGTGTCTAAATCAGCTGTGATAATGTAATAGATTTCCAATGCTGCCAAGTAGATGGCGCAAAATCAGAGTCGCACAGAGAGATTTAGCGTGGATCAGTTTCAAATCACTCCGATGAAGTGATTTTGAACTGTCATTTTTGTATGGCGAAATCTTGATAAATTTATAAGATTAGTGGGATAAACCACTCAACAGCCGAAATCGTGTGATTAAGTGTCGGTCTGAACATGGCATTATGCACTTTAGAAAACGTATGGATGAAAATAAGAACACAATTATAATTAACACACTAACCCTATCTTTTTGGATATGCACCAAAGCGGTTTTTATTGATTTTTTAGCATTTATTTATTATTTATTTTATATGATTGTTGTTTACCCAAAGCATTAGTTGCCCTCCAAAGATTCCAAAGAATGTTTTTACCTGTCCAAAAACAAACCATATAATTTGTACATGACTGTATACTGAACTGAACCCGGTATAATAAATATACAAACATGTGTATGTATGTTCTGCCTTAAAGAGGCTAATATGAAACTCTTTGTTTGTTGTGATCAATAACCTTTATATACAAAAAATTAAAAACATACTTCATTCATTTTTAAGGGCGTAGTGTACACTGTAAAATGAAGAATAAGCCCCAAGTAGTATCCGAAGAGCAAGAGGTCTATATACAGCAATGATTATTAATATAAATATATGCTTATACTATTTTAAGACAAAATACATAGATATATTTTCAAGGCGAAATTTAAGAAGTAAATATGTGACACATTTTGCGTCGTTCATAAACGACCACTTATTTTTTTTTCGTAATACAAAATGTTATTCAGCATATTTATGTATGTAAGACTGAACGTATGTATGTACACACATGGTCAAAATAATAAGTACATACGCCCATGTAACATTCAATGACTTATAAATTCTCTTTTATTCATGTTTAAAGGGAGGAAATAATATCATATTTCATTTCATATATGGCTTAAATATCAAAAATTAAGATATTTGTAATAATAGTTAAATTAGGTGCTTACATTTCTAGCAAATAAAAAAGGACTAAAAAATGGCTGGACAAAATAATAAGTACATCGGGTATCTGTGAATGAAAAAATGTATCAGTTTGAGCTTTCTGTTTCCTGTTTGATTTTTATTTACTTCTTTTATCAGTATTTAGTATATACGCCATTATTTTCAATTCCTTTTGAGATTCGTTTTGGCACACTGGAGACAAGTTTGTGGCACCTATCAATTGGAATCTCATACCAGGTTTTTTCAACAAAATTCCCTAACTGAGCCTTATTTTGGAACGATTGCTTCCCAATCCGTTACTTTAGCTCCCCCTAAAGGTTTTCAATTGGATTCAAGTCGGGAGATTGATATGGCCACTTAAGAGAACTCACACTATTGTCCTGAAACTAATCTTTTATCAACTTCGGAGTATGTTAGGAACATTATCCTGCTGAAATTTCCATATTAGTGGCATACTTTCCTCAGCATATGGCAGCATCATGTTTTCCAAGACATCTTTATATTGGAACCTATTCATGGTGCCTTAAACACAATACATCGTATTTCATACCACGAAAACCATTCCCAGACCATTATGTTGTCGCCACCGTGTTTAACGGTCTTTTTTGTAGACTGTGAATGCAATTCTTCGTCTTTCAGACGACGGACATTCCGTCAGGTATCATTTCTGAACAAATTAACTTTTGTTTCATCGCTCCACAAGATATTTCGACCACTTTTTCTTACCCTTTGGGCCGGACCAATTTGCATGATTATTCGCGAATTCTAATCTTATCTCTAATTTTTTTTGCAATTATGGTATTCTTCTGGCTACCCTGCCAGGCTGATATTATCCTTGAAGATATAAATGAGTCCTTTTTACTAAGAGTGACGATACGGTTGTCCGTTGTTGTTGATGTCTTTTTTGGTCGACCGCGAGTTCCAACATTCATTTTTAATCCTTAGGATATTCTGCACGAAATACAATGAACGGCCTAATGTTTTAGCGATATTCCTAAGACTTTGGCACTCTTTTCTGAAGTTTAAGACGATTTCCTTTTCCTCCGCACTGCAATTCTTTTTTCTACCCATCTATAGAATTTTTTTAAATCGTCCGATTTGCTGAAAATCTTAAAATAATTAACAATGTACTTATTATTTTGACCACTTAGAAACACGTGCATCAACAATCAATTGCCACGCCCACTACAAAGGGGGGATTCAGCATTTTCTTTTTACTATAAAAGGTAATACAATATCAAATTTAATAAAATCAACCCGTAGTTGCATTCGTGTATTTCACCAAACATTCAAAATTCAATCATGAAAGCAGTCTAAAGGAATGTACTTATTATTTTGACCATATGTGTATATATATGTATGTATGTATGTATATACCACCTAACTTTTGTGTATGTATGTTTGTATGGATATGTATTATATATAACGGAAAATAAATAGCGAGATTTTTACGATGCTTTGAATAGAGAAATAAGAAATAAAAAGTAAACAAAAACGACAGATCTTTAAATTTTGTGTGGTACTCAAATAGAACATAAACGTTTTCAAAGCACAGAATAGGTCAATGTCGGGGACACCCAAGATTTTACTGTAGGCGGGAATATATGTTTATATGTATGTATATCTTTATGCCTATTCATAAAAAAATTACGTGTCACGTGTTCTCCGGGTTAAACTCTTAAAATACTGCACCGATTTGAGTAAAGTTTAGCTTACTCATTCCAATTTGATCCAACTTAAAAGAAAGGGTATTTTAGATCTCAATTACGTTAAACGTCAAAAACAATCAAAATTAAAACAAGTATGGAAGGGCTAAGTCCGATTGCAACCGAAGTAAAGTCAGCCGGATGTTCTATTCTATTAGTTATATGGGTAAAGGTCAAGCTTTCGCCCAATTTTATTTATTTTAGACAAAGATAAAATGTTATGAGTAAAACACGCTTTGTAGTTTTCATTGAGATAACTCAAATATTGGCCGATTTATACAGCCTAAAGTCACCCGAAAGTTCGAAAATCTTTATATTATTTTTGATCCATTTTCAGTTCTTTAATTTTTGGGTTAGGCAAAACATATACATATGTAAGTGTTTAAATGCAAAATCATTAATCAATTTACATAAACATTTATTTTACCAAAATATGTTCGCACAGTTCAAAGAAATTTCATTTCACACTTAGGCTGTTCACGGTAAGGTGGTTATCGGGTTATGTGATTATTAAATTAAAAATAACCTCTGTGCTCCGTGAACATCCTATGTATGGTTATTTACTTATTTTTACACAAACAGCTGTTCATTGTTTACAATTTTAGTTCAATGAAATTCCTACTTATAAAATGCCTAAACAAAATTTAAAAAGCAAAATAATCGAATTTAAAATAAGTTCTGCTATTCAGGAAATGGACTTTATTGAAGGTATATGCTTATTAAGTAATCCGAATTTCAAGGGTTCAAAAAATTCTTTGTATAAATAATAATTTTTGAAAATTATTGATGATTTTTGATGCTTTGTGATGCTTTTTATTTCGGTTTTAATTTGCTGATTGTAAACAAAAAGCAGCTGTTAATAGCAGATTTTCCAATAAGAAAATCTAAATGGAAATGCCACTCGCTTAGTTTTATTTATTCTTTGTGCTGCCATTTAGTAAAATTCCAACGACTTTCTAACACTGGAAATAAGCAAACAACCACATAATCTGTAAACAAGGGTCTAGGTTGGTCAAAGTTGGTTATTTTGTCATACCGCATTTTGTTATTGTTTACTTCACATCACATAACCACATAACCCGATAACCACCTTATCGTGAACAGCCTAACTGATTTTGTCAGTTAATTATAGCGGTTTATTTCTGGCATCAGGGAACGCGTTTGAGTGAAAAATGAGAGCCAATGAGAAAGTTTCGTATCATTTTATCCATGGTAAAGTGTAAGTGTATAAAAAGTTCATAATATAAAAGAAAAAGTTATTATAAATCGAGAAATTGCAAAATAAAATTTGCGAAATTTTCAACTTTAAATGAAAATATTTGCGGCGGCTATAATTATATATATTCTTAATCTGGAGCATCTGCTCTATCCAACCATATCACTTTTAACCTTGAAATCGTGGGATGGTATACTAAAGCCACCCCTGACCCTATATGTACAGATGCGTGCAACTAATTAATAACAACTTGCCCCTATAAATTAAATGACCATTTCTGTAAAATGTTTAAGGGTAAAAATAGAATTTTATTTTAAATGCTTCATGAAAATATGGTCAGATTTAGCTGTAAAATTAAAAAAAAAATCCCGTTATTCTGAAATAATTGAGATCTTTTAGGCAATAGTAAGTAAAATGGTCGTGCATATAATTAGCAACGTGTGTTGAATTCTTAAGATTTCTATAAATTAGTTGTGTTCAGGTAACTAAATCTTTATATTTTTATACTATTAAGGAATTAAATAATTTTGGTGAATAAAAAATTGGTAAGCACAAGTCTTCTAATAAGGACACTAAGACTGTTATCGTGCAGATGCACATGGGTGGGAAATCTAACGGAGACATTGCAAAGACCCTTAATTTCTCCAAACGGATGGCTTTTATTTAACGCAGTTAGGTTTTTCAACAAGAATAAAACGACAAAACAAGTTCTAAGAAAGAAGAGAGGTCGGAAATCCACTCTTCAGGAGGACGAGTTAATTATCCGCGAGTCAAAAAAGGATCCCCACAAGACGGCGAATCAAATTCGAGTTGCGGTTTTTGAAGAAAATCCAGATGCAGATCTGTAGATACCGTAAAAAGACGATTAAGCGATGCAGGATTTTCATGGAAGAAGCCATTACTCTCTGAACGCAATCGAAGGAGCCGCTTAGAGTTTGAAAAGAAATACCGTCAACAAGAGAGTGGAAAAGAGTATTATTTTCCGATGAAAGCAAGATAAATAGGATTTCTTAAGATGGAAAAACTTATGTAAGACGGTTGTACAATGACTTGAGGTGTCATATCCTGCGAGGTATTGGGCCGATTTATAAAATTGATGGGCGCATGGACCAGTTCAAATACGTGTCAATCATAGACAACGGAATGTTACCATATCCTGATGACAATATGCCCGTAACGTGATACATTTGAAGAAAAGAGTTCGTTCCCATAAAAGTGGAAATTTGCAGTAATTATACGAAAAGGTTAAACAAGAATGGAATCATGTTCCAAAGGACGTCTAGCAAAGTTTAGTGGAATCAATATCTCGTTGATGTCAAGCCGTGAATGACAGTAATGGATTTGTAAGCAAATATTAGCTTTAAAACCGAAATAAAATCATTTTTCAAAAAAAAAAAAAGAAAGCGTTGTTAATTAGTTGTACGACCCACTTTTGACTTTGAAGTCATAAAATGTTTCGTTTATAACAAAAAAGAAATTAGCTAATTTACAATAACTAAATATGCACTATTTATCTTTACCACATATAAAAACATTTTTTCGGAAATGAAAATATAAACCGATTTGGGTGTTTCCTTCTAGCGTTGTTAATTAGTTGTATCCCGACTAGTTTTAAATGATACCTACCACACAACCGTTAGGTAAAACAAAAACTATTATACTCTGTAGCAAAAGCTTGCAAGAATATAAAAACAAAAAGTATGTTTCAAACTATAAGAATATGTTCAAAATCAAAAAAAAATATATATATATGTATGTATATAATAAATAATAATTATAATTTTGAGTAAAATACCAAGAAAAAATCAAACCACAACAATTGCAGACACACACACAAGTGCAGACCGCAAACGTCTTGGAAGAGATTATCAGAAGAACAAATATAGTGCCACAGACTATTGAAATAACAAGAAAATGGTCTTACTACGTCTCATAACTTGCGACAGACCTACTTTCGTCGACGAGGTAAATGAACGTAAGTATGTTTCAACTATACTTCTTAAGGCGAAGTGTTAAAAAACTTCGATTACCCACAAGTGTGCGCGAACAATTGCAAACTGATCCGTCAGCATAAATATTTTCCCAATAATTGCTAGGCATTGGGAAGGGTAAAATTTAACTTCAACCAAATACGCACTGCTTTCAAAACCCATACAAGTTCTGAACTGATATACGCAAAAAATTAATTAATTGGCAGTATTTTGCCAGATATACAAAATAATCATTTGCAACTGTCTCAGAAACGGTCTATATTGGCAGCAAAAAATAGATGACTCCAGATAGTATATTTATTATTGCCAGGCGATCTGATGGATTTTAAATCAAACGAAATTGTTGTTGATAAAAATTAAAAAAATAAAATAATCTGTTGAAGATTTGTTCACTATTTATTTTTCTGATAGAATATTATACACGGAATAGTGCTGAATTAAATTAACTTGAAGGTTTTAATAAATACATATGTTAAATGTATATACTTATGTACATACATATATATGTATGTATGTATATTACACTGATTTGTGCTTTACATCACACCTAAAATAAAATTAGAATCAAAACATGTTTACTCTAGTGCACAATAGATTTAAAAAAGTTACACATTTAAAACTGCTAAATTTATGAATTTTACACACAAAAATATCAAAAATCATAAGTCAGCCGTATCTCCTTATTGCTGACTTATCTTTTCTGAGAGTAAAGTTTTCAAAAACTTTCCTTTCCTCAGTAGAACTACTATGCCGACCTCCTCCAAGATTTAAAGGACTAACAATAATATAAACTCTCAACAAGCCCAAATTTACACTCAGATAAAAATGTTAGAGTGCTATGGAAATTTGTGTAGCCAAGATCTCTTGTTGTTGTTGTTGTTCTAACGGTTTTTCAATCCCCGTTAGGATGGTAAGGGTTATCTGTGTTGTCGTCGACGTCATCTAACGGGAGGCCCAGGAAACGTGCTGTTTCGACGGGGTTGGACCAAAGGGAAAAGGGTGTTAGATGAGTGGGGTTGGCGGGCATGCAAAGAGGTGGCCAGTGTCATGAGGGACTTTACATTGCATTACACGCATGTCCTGCGTGGACAAGTAGTGTCTGGACAAGTAGGAGTTTAACCTGCTACAATATCCAGAAGTAAGCTGCGCAAGGGTCACTCGCGTTTCTCGCGGCAACTCGAGCTCATCGTCTGCGATGGGTGGTGGTTCGACTCCAAGAACGCCATTCACGGGAAGAGAGTCGGTGAAGGTGTTGATGGCACCACTGTGGATGGCGGTCAGTACCTGTCGGAAGTCAGTTGGGTCCGAAGTCCGGTCCGCGTACTGTACAACGTCGTCGACGTAGTTGAGGAAAGACCTCTTGATATTCCTAGGAGGCGGTACCGCTCCAAGCAGGTGGCTGCAAGGGTGATTTGTACGAAAACATCTCAGCAGGAACTGCTTGGAGAGGAGTTCACTATGCTCCTTAACTAGGAGCATAAGCGTCTCACTATGAAGGTGTTCGATGGGAGACATCAAGAGGCATCCCGTCGTGGTCCGGAGTGCAGTATTTTGACAGGTCTGGAGCTTCCTCATCTGCGTACCACTGCATCCAGGCGACCATATGAGTGCTGCGTAGTTGAGGACCGGCCGGCCGATTGCCTTGTATGTTGCCAACAACGTTTATTTGTCTTTTTCTCATATGCTGCCGGCTAGCCACAATGGAATGGAGTTGCGGCTTTGTACCTTGGCGATAATCGCGGTCGTATTGGGAGTAAAGGAACATAGACTATCAAAAGTTACACCTGGTTGACGCCATCGACTGCAATATTAAGTTCAAGTCTATACTCCTTCGTCCAGTTCGTAAAAATGGTCGCTGTGGATTTCGGGGTGGAAAGTGTAAAGCTCCGTGCAGTGAGGAAACGAGAAAGGTCGGAGAGGTAGTTGTTTACTTTCGAACACATGCCATCGTTTCCATTGCCCGACGTCAATATCGTGCAATCATCTCGCCCTGCAGCCCAGATGTGGCCCCCCGGACTTTTTTTGTATCCTTGCTTGAAAAGAACAATGAAAAGCAAGCATTTTAAGACGACAAAGGTGATCCAAGCAGCATGCACTTCGGCTCTCAAGGCTGTTCCGGAGAATGCCTTCTATGACGCCTTCAATGCTTGGAAATCGCGCTGGCAACCCTGCAACGACGCAGAAGGAGCCTATTTTGAAAGTTTTTAAAGAATTGTAACGTGTTACTAAAGGTCCGTATCCAACTCTTAAGTAATTGCTCAAGACAAAATTCCTTATTTCTTAAGCTGTAATCAATTAATTTAGACAGCTGGTTACGCATTGTGAATGACCCACATTAGAAAAGCAAGAGAAAATAAAAGAAACTAAACTTATGCGTGTAAGTATATAAATATTTTTATTGCGATTTAAGGAATATGGATGAAGGTTGGTAGGTTTTATACAAAATTTCAAAATGAACTATTTTTCATAATAATAATTTTAACTAATTGTAGGATGAATTTAATAATTACTTTGAATTTCCTTCAAGAAACAATTGTTGATTCCATGTTTCTTCGCAAAACCAGAATGTATTAAAAATTAGTACTAGATTTCTTCAGAGCTGCATACTAGCTCAACCATTTCTTAAGCGTTTTTTTATATGAGCTTAAGACAGCAGCGTTAGTTATTATATCTGTTTTTATTTATGTGTGTATTTATTTTGTACTCAATTATAACCACTTCGGTACCGCGCCTATCGGCCACAAAACGTTGCCCACGGCCGGCATTCACTGTCCGCGCGTTGCCTCGTTCGTCGATAAATGTTTGTTTCACAGATGTAAAAACGCTCGTCTGGGCGTTTTCTAACCAACACTGCTGTTCCAGCATGTGCCGTTCTGCCATCTGGGTGGTTTGTAACGTAATTTGCACAGATTATTGTCCAAGCAACGGTAATTTTTGCAGACAAATATATTTAATCAATAGCATGTTTGTTATTAAAAGGATATATACAGCACATATATGGTTTGCAACAAAACTAAAGCACGAAGTCTACACTGTCGGTATTTAAACGAATAAAATCATAAAGTAGGTATTAAATGATTTTATTTTTATTATTAGTTGATTGATTCTTCTTTTTGAATTAGTTTTTACTAATTAACTTATTAAAAAAATACAATATTCTATATATGAAAAACTCCAAAAATCTGGTGCGACAAAACTAAAGCACGAAAATGGTTTTATGATTGAAAATTTATGTATTTTAATATTTGGTTGCGTATCCCTTATTTTTCAATACAGTTGCATATCGGCGAGGCATTATTTATTGGGTAGTCGAAAAAGTCTTTTCGTATTTTGTCAATAGATGTCGTTACAGTCGTATATCTCCAGTGCTACCAATCACATTGTGTCATACTATATAGTGTTAGAAAGGGGAGATTTTAAATGCGGGGAAAGTTGAAAAAAATTTACAGCTATTCAAAAATGAGGGAAAATAATGAAGAAACTCGCCATATTTTTGTATAAAAAAAGGGAAAAATGCCACACAAGCCACCAATGAAATTTGTAAAGTTTACGGAGATGATGCTGTATCAGTTCGTGTAGCACAACAATGATTTCGCTCGTCTTTAAATTTCGGAATTTTGATTTACACTGATGAAAGTCTTACAGTGATGGAATAATGTCTCTAGCGGAAAAAATAGCAAAAGTGGTCCACCAAAATGGTTACACATTTATTTGTATAAATATAAAAAATAAGTTGAAGTTTTATTAGAAATATGAGAAGACTTTTTAGACTACCCAATATTTTATGTCGCAGGAAATGCTTTTTTACTTGTATGAATAAAGCGTCCTCATTTTTACAATACTCGTGTCTGATTTTTTGATCTACAATTTCCGATAGGTTTTCTAAGTAATTGAGATCTGATGATTGTGCAGACCACTTCAAAACCTTAATCCTGTTATCAACAAACCACTGTTTTACTCAAATAGCTGTGTGTTTCTGCTCGTTGTTATGTTGAAAACTCCAGTTTAAAGTCATTTTTTCTTCAGCATATGGCAACACTAGTACATTGCCACCACCGTGTCTGCCGTATAACGTGGACTGAAGCGGTGTTCCTTCGGTCTGCGTTCCAGCTTCAACCTATCTGAATCTTTCATATTAAATTTCGATTCGTTGGGAAAATGTACAATACCATTTCGTAATCGTCCAATTTATGTGCATCCTCTCATATTCCAGTCGCGCCAGTCCGTTCAAAGAAATATACGGTTTTTTGTGCTACAAGCATGAAAATATACTTTGTAGAGCTGGACGTTGTATGAATCTCTGTGATATATTTAACCGTAATTGCCTTACAATAGATGTCGCAGATATAAAAGGGTAATTTTATATTGGCCGAATGGCTGCGTTATTTTCTCGCTCGGTTTTTTTCCCACGGCCTTCCACCTCTATGCATTATTAACTAAAGAGCCTGATGTGCGAAATCGGCTCAATGTTGGGCAAAAAACTGTATGGTTTATCCAAACTTTTTTGTAATATTCATAACCGATTCTTTCTTAAAATCTTTAACAATTTTTTCCCTAAAATGAGAATACATAATTCGAGCAATTGATATACAGTGAGTTCAAAAGTGTTCACGTAGTGCAAATTTTACTTTTTTCATTGAATTTCATCCAAATATGACAATACCTCAATAAACATTTTTTGCCGTTATATGGCATCGACATTTTAGTTTTCAAAGCCCACTTCGGTAGATTTCCATGTTTATTTAAATTTGAATAAATATAGTTCAAATCCGTAAGTGCACGTGAACACTTTCTGAGCTGATGTGACGCAGTATGTAACTAATTCCGTTGTTACAAAATAGTTGTTATCACTTTTTAATAATTTTATTGTGCGAAGGATTTCACATTTACTTAGGTTTGTAACAAAAATTAAAGGTCGAAAAATTGGTAGTTTATCAAACCTGGTTATTTTTCAGACAGGACTAAAAAACGGAACCTCATTTTTCAAAAAGCTGTATGTTCGGACTTGCAGGAGGGGGTTTCAGTTTGAGAGATTGCCCGAAAACATAAATTTTCAATTGGTGCCATCAGCAAAATAAGAAAGCAAGACAATATTAACACACTACCAAAAAATTTAGGCAGGCCTAAAAAGTCACTCCTGAAACAGAAAGGACTTTGCGGCGTTTTATCATGACTGACGCAGCTAAAAACGCGAAGCTAAAAAAGTGTTATTGTCGTTTTCAGGCACTAGAGTATGAAACAATACCATTTGAAATTCGTTGAAAATGCCACTTTACCTCTAAGTTCAAATAATGTTCACATGAATTGTATTACTTTATATCTACTATAGCCACAAGAGATTATTAAATGAAGTGCTTGTTTATGTTAAAAAGCTTTTGATTAAATATACTTTACTTTTCGTAAACCAAAATTTTATTTGAATGTTTATTTTTCTAAAGATCAGCAGCAATGCACTATTTTTAACTATACGTGAACACTTTTGAACTCACTGTATTTAACACTTTAACATACAACCAACCTCAACCATGGATTATATGATACCAAACTCTTTGATTCGAGAAAGAGCTGTCAAAACTCGCATTTTTTATAACATTTGCCAATGATGCCACTGCTGAAAAATATTAGATTAGGCCTTTTTTTATATTAACTTTTGGGAATTTTGCAATTTTCACACTGCTATATACAATGGGTTGTCAAAAAAGTCTTGCGGTATTTTTATTGAATTTTTTTTTTATTGAAATTGAAATGAATTTTTGATGACTCATGCCCAGCTCTTGACCGATGCTACAGCTGCTCCTATGCCGGTCTCTTTCGACCAATTCAGCGATTTTATCGCAATTTTCGACGACAAGCCTTCCGGAGCGTGGCGCATCTTCGACCACCTCTACACCAGAACGAAAACGTTGAAACCATCGTTGTGCGGTGGAAATGGAAACGGTATCGGGTCCATAAACCTTTATCGTAGTAGTACTGTAAAATATGACGTATTTTCTCTTTATTTTGCTCCATGTTTGCGACGCTATAACTCACGAATGACTTAAAAGAAACGACAATCAATCAAACAAGTGTTAGCACGTGAAATGAGCTTTCCAAAAAGGTATAGCATGAACCGATGCGACGAATAAAACAAGAACTACGCGCTTTCAGCGCCAACTAGCGAAAATACCGCAAGACTTTTTTGACAACCTATTATAAACATGAAAAAACAAAACAATTCATAAAAAATATTACAATTTGTATGCTAGTACTATTAAGTACGCAGATATGTAAATACATTTTGAAGAATTAATGTAACTATTTAAAATAAGTAATAAACAGAAAAACAAAACAATTCATAAAAAACATCACATATTCAAGAGAAATGTATTCAATCCATATATAGTATATACATACTTAATTGCTATAACTTAAAATATAATTTACAGATATATTGGATATATTCTGACCACACACTTCTTTATTATTGAAATTTTCGCTAAATTATACAAAACACTATAGTAAACACTTTGAAAATGCATATATAAATGTTAAAGTGCAAAATCATTACCTAATTTACATAAAAATTTATGTTCGCAAAGTTTAATGAAATTGTCAAATAATCAGGGAATGCTTTTGAGAGAAAAATTAGTGCCAATGCGAAAGTTTCGTATCATCTTTTCCATGCTGCAACCGAATATGCACTAATATTTTTAAATTAGCTAATAACTACACATTTGCTGATCATTAAAAACCGTTAGACAAACAATCATGTGCTGAACACATATTATTTTACAAATAAAAGCATAAAATAGTTCTGTTATATCATTTGTAATAACAATTGATAATTGAAAACAAATAAATTTACCCATTTACATATATTTTGCATAAAAAATTTCACTTTGAACAAAATATTAAAATAGCATTGAAGTGAAAGGTATTAGTATGGCAACAAAGAAATTGTGTACATACAAATTGCACAGTTGTGTTGTTTTGTGTACATGCCGGCCATTGTTATGTCGCTGCCTTCTTACAAATGTTCATGTAGCTGGATTCACGACGCCATTTACAGCTCACTGCCGTGCTGTCATGCCGTGTCGCTTTGTTTTCAGAGCATTATTGTGAATTCTTGGTTATATGCTTTAATTTTGTCGAACCAGATTTTTGGAGTTCTTCATATACGGAATTTATATTTTTTTAACAATTTGTTTAATTTTTACTAATTAAAAAAAAAAAAAAAACAGAATACATGAACTATTAATACAATTAAATAAAACATCAGTTAATGCTTACTTTATGATTTTATTTAGTTAAATATTGAAAATGTAGATTCCATGTCTTAGTTTTGTCGCACACTGTACATCCGTTATCGCAACTAAACATGGAAAGTTATTTTCCAACATTTTTATATTAAAAACGTTAATTAACATTTTTACTAAAATCTTAGATAATATTTTTTTGACACCCTATATAAAACACACTGCTTTGACAACATTGAGTTGTAAGCAAGGGACGATCAAAACAAAATTGCTTTTTCATTCTTGTTTTTACCACTGGTTCGCCATTACGGGCAAGCTTACTATATACATATTTTCTATTGCACCAAGAAAGCAACAACTGGTCTAAACCAAAGAAACGTGTTCAAAACACCATATACACTGATTAGTCCAGGGAAGTCAGATGGCTGACTGAATAACTGCATTACCTACATGGGTTGACATGCCAAAAAACAGGAAAAATATTAACCCAAAGGAAGAAGAAACAAGCATGAAAAATTTTTCTTCTATTCAATGAGAGAACTAAAACTAATAAAACAAAGTCTCACCTTTATTTTAGATCAAACCGCTACTGCACTTTCTCTAAGCCACTTAATTTGAAATATTCGTACTATTTCTCAGCTTTATTTCAACGTAAAACTACTTTCTTATTAATGTAAGATAAACGTTCCTTCAACTCAAGACGAAAAATAATTCCTAATACTAAAAGGAAATGGCGAGAAGCAAATCAAAAATCCTATTACTATCTCTTTCGAACTTTATTATTTTGTACCTCGCACACGAAAGAGACAAAATCAAACACAAAAATGTATAAATTGTGAATGGGCAATTAATGGTCAGGTCAAAAAGGACAGTGATGCATTTGCAAACGTATGAGAACATCTAGTAGAGATAAATTATTTCATTGCAGTATAAAAATAATAACTGAAGTATGTAGAGAATTCATCGCAAAGTTGCTAACATTTTAAAGCACTCAACAAAATATAAACTTAGCATTGATTAAATGACACCTCCCTCCATCGAAATATTGATTTTTAAACTGTTGTTATGAAATGTACTTAAATTACTACCATCTTCCTCACCTCTGACAGTTGCTCCTTTTAAAACAATTATTTTTATTAATTCACGACGTGAACTCCTTAATTTCAGAGTATCCACATTATGTGGAAGTTGATATCATGTAATAAACACACGTATCGGTAATGAGATGGAGCACAAATAATATGCACATTAACCTTAGTCAACCCATTGAATATTTTTCAAAGGAATTCGTGAGATTTATACAACTATTTTTGCCTTTTAAAATATCATTTATATTGTCAATTACAAATATCTGAACTTACCACAAGCTACCAAATATCCAAAATCTGTCATTGACGAAGCATATATGTATGTATATTTTGATTAACTCTAGAGGGGTTCATTCAATGGTAGAACGCATCGCTTTCACAGTTCTCATTCACAATAAACTTCAATACTGCACTAGTCTTTTCATGTGCGCATACAAAAAATTTTCGTTTACTTAATTTATCGCCATGCATGTACACAATTCACTTTTCAATTACTTCACTTTTATAAATATTTTGATCTCAATGAATTTTATAAACTTTTGTAATCTCCAAATGTGCTTGTCACCACCAGGCTTATGTGCACTTATCGAACACAATAGAACGTAATACAGATTCAACTCGACTTGCGCCAGTGTGAGCCCAATCTTTTCTTTAGAGCTTCATTCATTTAACTTACAAAAAAAAACAATCAAATGAAAACTTGCTGACATGATTTTAGTTACATTTAGAAATCATATATTTGTTTATTAATTACCACCAAATCCGCTTTTTTCTATTGTCTTTAGACAATAATCATTTCAAATATATTATTCAATCACATTAGCCGATTTTCAATGTAATTTATAGGAGATATTAAAGTCTTTACATTGTGAAAATTTGTTGACGACCAACACGAAATATGAAACTTTTCTATACTAGAGCAGTGCTGTCAAAACGCGTTCATCGGCTCAACGACCCGCCAGGGGAGAACATAACAACGTGCATAAGCAGGACAGCACTTCGCACGCCCACTCGTTGATGTCGATGCATTTCGTATTCGGTAGTTTGTCGGGATATCAATGTTGCCTAAGTTATAAATACTGCTGAGCAAATAAAGTGATTATTTCCACAATAGTTGTCAATTTATGCATTACGGGCTCCATTGAATAAAAACTACGTTTTAGTGAACTGCTTGTAATTTTTTCATGAATGAAACTAATGCAAGTCAGTTATGTACTTAATTTACCGCTTTTTCTAATTGCATTTTGTTGATGAAAGGGACGACTAATATTTTCATTTTACGTTTGGAGACCACTAATTTTGTAGATGCAAGGTTACACATCCAAATAGTCTATTGTGAACATTTATTTTAAATATATGTAAAAAAAATCTTTACTTTACTATAATAACTTCTCATATTTTCTTAACTAAATAAAAATGTATTTATATTTGTAAAAATATGTACTAAGGAAAGCCTTAAGATCAAAAAAGACATAAGCACGGCGAAAATTTAATATGATGAACTATTGAATTAGCCACGATATAAAAATCATATTTGCACTTTTAAAAAACTATGGGGAAAATATGCACTTCAGATACAGTTACATTATATAAGAAAAATAATGACAGGGATACATAAGAACAAAACTAAAAATTCATTTGTAGTAAGCCATGAAAATTTCCGTCGGTAACGGTATCTCTTTATCACTGAAGTGCTGAACACAATGAGCGCGACAGACTGCAAACGACATCTGTCAAATATTAAAATACACACGTTCTTAAGGACACAGTTATTTTGAAAGCTGCACGACTACACGACTGCAGGCCGTCAGCTGTCGCTCTCGCTAACTTCAATATATTTTTATATTTGCCGACGACAGTAGAGTTAACAGTAGAGAAGAGTGATGCCACTAATATGTTAAATGTAAAATTATTCAAAGCTCTAATAAACCTGACGTTATTTTACAAATAAAAGCATAAAATAGCTCTGTTATATCATTTGTAATACCAATTGATAATTTAAAACAAATAAATTTATCTATTTACTTATTTTTTCCATAAAAAATTTCACTTTGAACAAAATATTAAAATTTCATTGAAGTGAAAGGTATTAGTATGGCCACAACGAAATTGTGTACATGCAAAATGGATGTGTTGTTATGTCGCTGCCTTCTTACAAATGTTCACGTAGTAGGATTTACAACGCCATTTACAGTTCACTGTCGTGCTGCCATGTTGTGTCGCTCACTTTTTAATACGCTTTTATTAGCTTCACTTGTATGTATGTATGTCTGTTTGTAACTTTCTTAAGTGGTACTGAAACCTAGAATATTTGAGCGACACTGTAGGAAGGCGATAATAATTTTAAGCAGCTCACCAAAAAGATGCGCTTAAAAGTATGCAACATCTATATAAAACTAGTTTTGGTGACATTTGAATAGCATATGTATGTATATACTGAAATATATGAATATCCTTAAAGAAAGTATACTTTATATAGATATATGTATGTATACATACAATATAACCGCGCACCAGAAGAAATAATATCAAATAATGTAAAACATGTGACTTTTAGGTAATAAAAAAATTAATACTTATAATAGAATTTTTGTAGTAAAAAAATTCAGATACCAGTTTTCAAAACGCCTCCGAAGAGCAACTGCTCTCACGTCGATGTTAGCTTTTCAAAAATTGTCACCGAATCTAATGGCGAAGAATAGAAAGAAAAAATAGATTGTAACAGTGAAGCTTTAGAAGAAATGATTCGATTAAGAAGTAATAATTCGTAAAGTCGTCAATAGAACTTGGTCACAATTAATATAACAATTAGTCAATGAAAGGTTACGAGTAGATATTAAATGCTGTCTAATTATCGATTTACTTAACCATGAAGTATTGGTCATAGTTCATATTTATGTATATTAAAAATTATAAATATTTTATAAAAACACGCTTTTAAAGCATATCAAACTAAAAAGGGAAAAATAATTCTTCGTATAAACTAACAATAATAATGAAGGAAAAATTCCTGCATTATTGTGAGAAAAGCGTGGGGTGCTTGTGACATATTTTTTCGATTGAAATTCCAGTGATAACGGATTTTGATTGGCCCACATGTTGATCGACATTTATGTCCTCACGACCACTTTGAAAACGTTGAAACCAATCGTGCGCTCTGCTACGGAATAGGCAATCATTGTCATATACTTGTTTCATCAATTGAAACGTTTCGGTAAAAGTTATACCAATTTTAAAACAAAATTTAATGTTGGCTCTTTGTTCGAAGGTCATATTCGCACCGATAACACAAACATACTGACACTTAACACGCATTAATTTCACTTCCAATCAATGAAATGTCATGAAATTCTCACTGGACAATCGATAAAGATAGCAGATTCTAACGCACTAGTCGACATATAGATGGCGCCACCAAGGGGCGCTAGATTCAAAAAGTCCTGTTTACTTTGGAACACACCTTGTATATGATTTCTATTAGTTAGATTATAACTATTAGTTAACGAGATATGGCATTTTTGTGAAGCAACTTGTGTTAGTTTACAAAAAAATGGATTATAAAAGCATTTCGTATGTTAATAAAGCATTTCTTTTTTAGGGAAAATACTGTTGAATTTGGGCTCTGCACCAGAGAAATCAACCGTTGAAAAGAGATTTGCTAAATTGAAAAGAGGCGAAATGAGCATAGCGGACAATGAAGGCAGTGGGTGCCCTTAAGAGGTAAAAGCTCTGTGCAAAGTGGGGTAAATATTTCTCGCTAGAGAACTCCGATAATAAACGCGTCCGATTGCTGCTAAATTCAAAGTGCTATAGGGAGAACCACGGCCTCCGACGCGCTATTTATAGGTACGCTCTAAGCGTCCCGGCCGGCCGGTACCGCCGCAAACGCTACATCCCGCAATTTTTAAATCTGTGATATCTTCGAAAACATTCATTTAATTCAAATGCTGTATAGGGCCATATAGGTCTATATTAAAATTATATTATCCATTTATTGTATACTAACTGTATTGCTGTGCGTATTGCCTGTGGAGACTCCATATTGCTTATGGAATGCAATATATGGAATACTAATTAGTATGCCGTATATTGAAAGCAATGAACTATCACTTCAGCAGTTTGACAGACCAGTTTTCATTTATATAAAAATTTCGAAGAGACAACACATTCCTTTAACACATATTTTAACATTTTAGTTAGGTTTAGTGGTGGATACAATGGTGTTAAGTCAATTTTTGGTTTTAAATAATTTTCGCTTAAAATGATGTTTTCAATTTCTACTTTACATTGAATTACTTTTATAATTTTGTTTACATTTATCTTTAAGTCGTTATTTAAATTTTGACAATCTTGTTTGATGGTGGTTTCAGTTAAGTTCTACGTAATAATTACATTTGGTTCTATATATTTAATAATTTCATATGTGGAAACCGGTATAATATTACAAATTGGGTTCTTACGTCTAATTATATTTGTAATGCACTCGCTGTTTATTTCTTTACTCTCTTGGTTATAAACTTTATTGTCCTATTCAAAGTATGATTGTGTGTTTGAGTAATATAACTGATAATCATTATGATCGGGATAGAGAATTACTTGAATTGTATTGATTTATTCGCAATGAATAGGGATATGTGATATTATTAGTAATTCATTACTTTTATGATTAATCCAGGTGGATGTTTTTATTAGTAGTATGTTTTGGCTGTTAACGTTGTTTAGTTTGTCGTAATTTAATAAATTTGGGTTAAACAGTCCCAGTCGCGAAAGCTGCATGCCCATTCCCAAGTCTTCAAAATATTCAATAAATTGCATGAGTTCGTTAACGAGTGTATCAATACTGTTTCTATTATTTTCAAAACAATTAATGTTAACGCATTTTATTACGTCGTTAAAGCCATGCCTTGTAATTGAATTTTCAGCGACCGCGTTTAATTTCTTCTGAATTATTTCTCGATCAGATTCGTCAAGTGTACCGAAAAGATATTTGAAAGCGAAGCCTACAATGTTAAGAAGGCCTCGTTTTTGTCTTTGTTCCCTATTCAAAGTTATTCCACTTAATTCTTTTATTAGTTTATTGTATAAATATTTTATCCGAGATGTGTCTGTACTGTTTTCAATTTTATTGCCAAAATATGTCGTTATTGCAGTGATTTCTGTTAAGTTGATGGCATTTGAACTGGTTTGCTAGAAAAAAGGAGATAACCGTGATCGGTATCAATGTTGTTTAATTGAATTTGTTGGGCATGGCCTATGGTGAATAATAGGAATATTATCGTCAATGTTCCCCAGGAACCTGTGGAATTAGGATTTCATCAATTTTTTTCTTGTTTTTTAAACTGTGTTTTGTAATAGTTAGTTATTATATTTCGGTTAGTTATTTTGTAATGGTCAGGGTCAGTTTGTTCAACATTTTTATTTTCTTTAAATGGATTTTCTAATCTAATCTCTCAACATCTGCCACTCCCGTCTTTGTGGTATTTAGTTGTAATTCAATGCCATCGCTTAAGAGAAAGACTGGAGAATTCACCGTCCCTATCTGCTTTTAACAGTATGGGTTTGCCCAGTTGGTTAAAAATACGCATAAGTGCATTTTTGCATTCTATCCAATCCTTTGTTTTAATTTGTTCAAGAGTGGCGAATTTCGACTAGGTGTCTATGCAGCTAAGGTAATGTTTTCCTTCAGACGAATAGATGTCTACTACGAATTTATCGCGACAATATTCTGGCCTGGGGTTATGTTAAATGGCATTTTGGTGCCTCTGTGTTCTGTGTTGATCAAGTTACACACATTGCATTCATTTATATTGCTTTGAATTAATAACTGGCTCTTTGGGAAATAATGATTTTCTTTAAATAATTTGGTCATATTTTGTATGCCTGGGTGTAAAAGTTTTTCGTGGGATTGAAGTATTATTTATTTAAATTCTGCATATGAGTTTACATTTTTAAGCAGGATGAGGCTACGAATCACCTTAGTATAGGAAGTATTAATAATCTCCCTATAAGCTGCCCCGGGCGCAACGTCTTGGGGGGCGGCAAAACGATCTTCGCTGTCTTTTAATATTCAGAAAAAAACTTCAACACATTTTTTTACAAAATTTATTATAAAAGATAAAGAGTTGTACACTCACAATGAAATAATCTGAATAACAATGAAAAATATTAATTTTTACTCGAATACTCTTCAGTCTTTGAATTTGTCTTATATCTTTTGGCTTACATCTTTCTTAAAAATAGTGATAAAATTTAAAGATGCACTTTTCTAGCTTTGTCTAGCGACGTGTCACTCTCACAGTTACTTTAAGCTTTGAATGTAACAAATACTTTTATTTCTCCAAATTTTCAAAAATTAATTCGGGCAAAAATTCCTGCAAATTGTGTCAAAAGTGTACAAGATATAGGGCGAAAATGGGTTTTTTCTATGTATGTCTTTTAATAAGATGTCTTGTAAATTTACTATCAATTTCCTCAAAAACCATATTGTGAGAATTTTGGAACTTCAGAATTTGCGTGGCTTCTAGTTCCTAAATTTTATATACTTAATATCGAAGATATTTTGTAAAACTTCACTTTTGTTCGAATCACCTCATGAAACTTGTAGGTATGTAGGTAGATAAAGGGGGGCGACAGAACATCCTTGGCCCCGGGCGCCCGAAGTTGTAGCTACGCCACTGAATGAGGTGGTCAAGGTCATGCGGGAACTCTGTGCATGCTGGACATAGTATACGGTATGTCGGGGTCATTCACTGAAAGGGAATCAGTGAAGGTGTTAATAGCTCCACTGTGAATGGTTGTTGGTGACTGACTGAAGTGAGTTACATCCGAAATCTGGTCGGCGTACTGTCTAATGTCGTCGACGTAGTCAAGGAAAGACCTCTTGATTGATTGATTCAATATGAGGAATGCACCGCGACCTTTGGTCTATTGTGCCCTCTCCTAACTTACATAGACTCACCTAGCCCCAGCGCATTGATGAAGTTCAATAGACTTCCGGGCGCTAGTGAGGCTATGCGATCCCTATCCGGAAACATTGATCCTAGGGCCTTAGTCCTGCGTCTACAGACTGCTGCGGAGTCAATCAGCAGGTGCTCCGGGGTTTCAGGCTCCAAGTCGCAGAACCGGCAGTTAACGCTAGAGGATAGGCCCATGTTGTACAGGTGCCTATTCAGCTTGCAGTGGCCGGTATACCATGCGACCAGTAGCCTGAGTTTGTTCCTGGGGAGGTTTATTGTAACCTTGAACCTACTCAAATTGTATCCTCCCATTAGCAACTTGGCATGTCTCATACCGCGCGTTTGCCGCCAATGCTCCTCCCTGCCCACTCCTTCTTCCTTTCGAAGTAGCTCCTTTATGGTATGTGGACCTACCCCAATAAAGGGCTCTGGTCCCACCATCTTGGTGGAGGCTGCGGAGCGGGCTAGCTCATCCGCCAGTTCATTACCGGCTATACCTCTGTGACCAGGCACCCAGATTAGGTGTACCTGGTTACGTTCTGCAAGGCTGTTCAGCCTTTCCCTGCACTCTTGCACTAATAGCGATTTGATTTCGTAAGAAGAGATCGCATTTAGCGCCGCTTGACTGTCGCTGAGAATGGCTATTCTCTCATTACGATAGTTGCGATGGAGGTTTATTTCTATACACCGACTTATGGCAAAGACTTCTGCCTGGAAAATGCTTGGGAACTCTCCCATGGGTATGGAGAGCCTAGAGCGTGGACCCGCGATCCCTGCACCGATTCCCTCCGACATTTTCGATTTCCTCAGCATCAGTTCGAGATTGGAATCATTCCACTCGTCTTTGCTGCCGAGGGTGACCTTAAACTTCTTCTTGAAGATAACTGTTTTGGTGGTGCTGTCCCTCAGGAGGAGGGCTGATGGTACATCGCCACTTATCTTTTCCATCCTCTGGGACGAGATTACCCTACCTTTGCCCCACCCCTCTGCCGTTATTTGCAGAATTGTGTGCTTGGCTACCTGACCAATAACCAAGTGAAGCGGGGTAAGCTCCGTCAGAACCTCCAGTGCTGCCGTTGGACAGGTGCGCATTGCGCCCGTCATGCAGACACAGGCTAGCCGCTGCAGCTTCGATAGCTTGGTCTTAACCGAAGTCTGCGACGCTATTGAGGCCAGGCCACCGCCCCGTATGTGATTATTGGTCGCACTATCATGGTGTACAACCACCTGAGGATCCTTGGCTTACAGCCCCAGGACTTGCCCGCCAGCCGGTTGCACACCATTAAAGCTTTTGTTGCCTTGACCAGGGTCAGGTTTACATGCTGCTTCCACCGCAAAGTAGAATCTAGCATCAAACCTAGGTATTTGACACTGCTGGTCATTCCTATCTCTCTGCCCCCCAAGTGTAAGATTCCTGAGACTGGGTAAAGACCTGCGTCTCGTAAACGGGACTAAGGTCGTCTTGGAGGGATTGATGCTCAATTCAACCTCTTTACACCACAACCAGGTTTAGACCTCTTTGTATTAGGTCACAGAGAGTGTCTTCGTATTTGCCCTTTGCTATAATTACAATGTCGTCCGCATACCCTTGGCAGCGAATCCCATTGTTCGTTAGCAGTACTAACAGGTCGTCCACGACTAGGCTCCATAGCAGGGGTGAAAACACACCTCAGCAACTCTGGTACGCAACACGGCTTCGAATCATCTGCGCACCGGTGCTGCCACATTTCTTTTCTCCAGTGCCTTGGCTACACTTTTATGAGACGTGTTGTAAAAGGCATCTTCGATGTCCAAGAACGCGCAAAGCATCACCTCTCCATGCTCCAGTGAACTCTCTATTTCAGAGGTTATCTGGTACAGAGCAGTATTGGTGGATCTACCTGCTCTGTAGGCATGCTGAGCCGCATGCAGGGGTGCTCTCTTCAGCACAGTCCACCTTATTTCATGGTCCACGATCTTCTCCATGGTTTTTGGTAGGAAAGACGTTAGACTGATTGGCCTGAAGGATTTCGCCAATGAGTAGTCTTTCCTACCCACCTTGGGTATGAAGATCACCTTCGATGTCCTCCATACTTCAGGGATGTACGCCATTGAGAGGCTTTCCCTAAGCAGCCGAATCAGGTGAGGCAGTAAATGCTGCTCCGAGAATAGCCCAGCAGAAACTGATTGGAGAAAAGTTCGTTATGTTCCTTAAGACATTAAAATGTGTTGCGTTTTCGCCACAAGTGGCCAATGAAGGATTCCTACGGTCATAGGAGCTACAGACAGCATGACACCAGATCAAGAAAATATACATATATGTATATATATATATATATCACTATATACATGTATAAGTATATATAACTACTAGAGGACCCGTCCACGTTTCACTGTGGCTGATACATAGATAATACTACTACTACCATCTATATGATTTCTATTAGTTGGATTATAACTATTAGTTAATGAGTTATAGCATTTTTGTGAACAACTTGTGTTAGTTTACAAAAAAATTGATCATAAAGCATTTCGTGTGTTAATAAAGCATTGCTTTTTAGGGTAAAATACTGTTGAATTTGGGCTCAGGGAAACCCACCGTTGAAAAGATATTTGCTAAGCGGGAATCAGGCGAAATGAGCACCAAGAGAGAATAAAGAGGCGAAAGCTCTGTGCAAGGTGGGTGCCTCCCAAGTTCATAAGCCAACAAAAACAACGAATAACTGCTCTTTAATCGTAATAATTATTATTATTTCCCACTGGAGTCCAATCGACAGTCATTGTAGTGGACTGCACATGATGAACCAGTTCTCAGGCGAGGAAAGACGAAAAAGTCGTCTGGAAAGATTATGACATCAGTCTTTTGAAATGCACGTGGTATAATACACACTCAACGACTGATTCTTCTTCTTAATTGGCGTAGAAACCGCTTAAGCGATTATAGCCGAGTTAACAACAGCGCGCCAGTCGTTTCTTCTTCTCGCTACGTGGCGCCAATTGGATATTCCAAGCGAAGCCAGGTCCTTCTCCACTTGGTCCTTCCAACGGAGTGGAGGTCTTCCTCTTCCTCTGCTTCCCCCGGCGGGTACTGCGTCGAATATTTTCAGAGCTGGAGTGTTTTCGTCCATCCGGACAACATGACCTAGCCAGCGTAGCCGCTGTCTTTTAATTCGCTGAACTATGTCGATGTCGTCGTATATCTCGTACAGCTCATCGTTCCATCGAATGCGGTATTCGCCGTGGCTAACGCGCAAAGGACCATAAATCTTTCGCAGAACTTTTCTCTCGAAAACTCGCAACGTCGACTCATCCGTTGTTGACATCGTCCAAGACTCTGCACCATACAGCAGGACGGGAATTATGAGTGACTTATAGAGTTTGGTTTTTGTTTGTCGAGAGAGGACTTTGCTTCTCAATTGCCTACTCAGTCCGAAGTAGCACCTGTTGGCAAGAGTTATCCTGCGTTGGATTTCTAGGCTGACATTGTTGGTGGTGTTTACGCTGGTTCCAAGATAGACGAAATTATCTACGACTTCAAAGTTATGACTGTCAACAGTGACGTGAGTGCCAAGTCGCGAATGCGACGACTGTTTGTTTGATGACAGGAGATATTTCGTCTTGCCCTCGTTCACTGCCAGACCCATTTTCTGTGCTTCCTTGTCCAGCCTGGAGAAAGCAGAACTAACGGCGCGGGTGTTGAGGCCGATGATATCAATATCATCGGCATACGCCAGTAGCTGTACACTCTTATAGAAGATGGTACCTTCTCTAATTTAGTTCTGCGGCTCGAACTATTTTCTCCAAAAGCAGGTTGAAAAAGTCGCACGATAGGGAATCGCCTTGTCTGAAACCTCGTTTGGTATCGAACGGCTCGGAGAGGTCCTTCCCGATCCTGACGGAGCTTTTGGTGTTACTCAACGTCAGTTTACACAGCCGTATTAGTTTTGCGGGGATACCAAATTCAGACATCGCGGCATAAAGGCAGCTCCTTTTCGTGCTGTCGAAAGCAGCTTTGAAATCGACGAAGAGGTGGTGTGTGTCGATTCTCCTTTCACGGGTCTTTTCCAAGATTTGGCGCATGGTGAATATCTGGTCGGTTGTTGATTTGCCAGGTCTGAAGCCACACTGATAAGGTCCAATCAGTTTGTTGACGGTGGGCTTTAATCTTTCACACAATACGCTCGATAGAACCTTATATGCGATGTTGAGGAGGCTAATCCCACGGTAGTTGGCGCAGATTGTGGGGTCTCCTTTTTTATGGATTGGGCATAGCACACTTAAATTCCAATCGTTGGGCATGCTTTCGTCCGACCATATTTTACAAAGAAGCTGATGCATGCTCCTTATCAGTTCTTCGCCGCCGTGTTTGAATAGCTCGGCTGGCAATCCGTCGGCCCCTGCCGCTTTGTTGTTCTTCAGGCGGGCAATTGCTATTCGAACTTCTTCATGGTCGGGTAATGGAACGTCTGCTCCATCGTCATCGATTGGGGAATCGGGTTCTCCTTCTCCTGGTGTTGTGCGTTCACTGCCATTCAGCAGGCTGGAGAAGTGTTCCCTCCATAATTTAAGTATGCTCTGGGCATCAGTGACTAGATCACCTTTGGGGGTTCTACAGGAATACGCTCCGGTCTTGAAACCTTCCGTAAGCCGCCGCATTTTTTCGTAGAATTTTCGAGCATTACCCCTGTCGGCCAGCTTATCAAGCTCTTCGTACTCACGCATTTCAGCCTCTTTCTTCTTCTGTCTACAAATGCGTCTCGGTATCTATCCCATCCCGCACCGATCGTCGTTCAACTCACGGCACTCCTCGTCGTACCAGCTGTTCTTTTGCACTTTCCGAAAACCAATGGTTTCGGTTGCAGCTGTACGTAAGGAGTTTGAAATGCCGTCCCACAGTTCCCTTATACCGAGTTGTTGACGAGTGCTCTCAGAGAGCAGGAGTGCAAGCCGAGTAGAAAATCGTTCGGCTGTCTGTTGTGATTGCAGCTTCTCGACGTCGAACCTTCCTTGTGTTTGGTGGCGCGCGTTTTTTGCTGCACAGAGGCGGGTGCGGATCTTAGCTGCAACAAGATAGTGGTCCGAGTCGATGTTAGGACCTCGGAGCGCACGCACATCTAAAACACTGGAGACGTGTCTTCCGTCTATCACAACATGATCGATCTGGTTGGTAGTTTTTCGATCCGGAGACAGCCAGGTAGCTTGATGAATCTTCTTATGCTGGAATCTAGTACTACAGATAACCATATTTCGGGCCCCGGCGAAGTCAATCAGCCTCAACCCATTTGGGGATGTTTCGTCGTGGAGGCTGAATTTACCGACCGTAGTGCCAAATATACCTTCTTTGCCCACCCTGGCGTTAAGGTCGCCAAGCACGATTTTGACATCGTGGCGGGGGCAGCTCTCATAAGCGCGCTCCAAGCGCTCATAGAAGGCATCTTTGGTCACATCGTCCTTCTCTTCCGTCGGGGCGTGGGCGCAAATCAGCGATATGTTGAAGAACCTCGCTTTGATGCGGATTGTGGCTAGACGTTCATTCACCGCAGTGAATGATAGTACTCGGCGACGGAGTCTCTCTCCCACCACGAATCCTACACCAAACTTGCGCTCCTTTATATGGCCACTGTAGTAAATGTCACAAGGACCTACTCGTCTCTGTCCTTGTCCCGTCCATCGCATTTCTTGGACGGCGGTGATGTCAGCCTTTGTCTTTACGAGGACATCAACCAGCTGGGCAGCGGCACCTTCCCAATTAAGGGACCGGACATTCCAGGTGCATGCCCTCAATTCGTAGTCCTTATTTCGTTTGCCATGGTCGTCATCAAAAGGGGGGTCTCTCATCCGAGGCTGGTTGTAGCTCTTCACTGGGGGTGTTTTTTACGTGGCGGGTCCCAAACCCAGCGCACAACCCTTGTAGGGAATGTTTCGCCTTCTCACTTTAGCTCGCCTTCGAACGGATGTTCTTAGGCTACCCAGAGGATACTTGGTCAAAGACCGGAAGTAGTGAGCTGCTTGAGCCATGTGTAAAAGAATCGTTTCTGGCCACTCCCAAGTGAATGGCGATCAGAGAACTTTCCTCACTTGCGTGAACTTCTACACATGACTCCATCCTCCAACGACTGATTACTGAGGAAGTTATAATCTATTTCACTGCGTATTTGGTTGCAGTTCTTTCCTACTATTTCAAATGCTTAGCAATTCTATTATTTTTGAGGAAGAATCTGTTTAAAAATGTACGGATATATTCAAATGATTCATACAAACATGAATTTTGAACAAATGCTTATGATTTGAAATATAATTTTTGTATTTATGAGTTGTATTAAATTTTGACATAAAGATATTAAAAGTATCCTATGTCCTTACTCTGGTTGTAAGCTACCTCCCCACCAATTTTCAGCCAAATCGGTTTAGCCGTTCTTGAGCTATAAAAGGTGTAACTAAAAAAACTTTCTTTTATATATGTATATAGTTAAAATAAAATAAATGATTAGAAAGGAATTAGTGAAGTGTTAGTGGATATAAATCGGAGAAACACGCATTTTAAATAGTTGATTTTTTGAACTTTAAATGCAAATATCTCAAAAACCATAAGTCAGCGGCAACTATATATATATATATATTCCTGATCTGGAGCAACTCCTCTATCTGTACATACCCATTTTAACCTCGAAATGCTATTCTAAATCGCAGCCGACCATAGTCCTAACCTGAATTAGTTATTGACATATCTTAATCCTTGTCACACAAACACTTAGTCCAAATTTAATATAAATCATGTTATATGCCACAAAATTACAAAAAATTATTTTTATTCCTAACAAATCTCGACTCAACAGTTAAACGAAAAGAATTATATTGCTAGTATCACGTCCAAAACAATATGGAGATTGCCATAACCACGCATGCCACGGCAACATAAGGCGACTTTCGTTCTCCTATTCTTGCCAACTTCCAAAAAACACCAAGCAAGCTGCAATAAAATATTTTTTTTACATTTACTACTCCTTAAACTTTGCATGAGTTTAACTTACCCCGTCTTATTGCGGTCCATAATGCTAGGAAATAGAGATCGCAAATATGCACAAGTGCAAATGAGAAGTAAAATCACTGATAGCAAACTTTGAAAGTTGAATAATGCACTCTATGGAAACAGATTTAATTAACTCGGAGTAACGTAATAAAATATTTTCCTCTTTACTTACCATTTTGATTTTATATTTCTTAATAAACGTTGTAATACCAATATATTATTCTCTCAAAGATGACGTGCATCAATAATAATTCCATTTGTTTAGTTACCGAAATGTCAAATTAAAACACAACAGAGAGGCATAATGCATTCACAATAATGTCTAAACCCTTGTACCGTGGTCTAAACAATGTTAGTAAAAAAAAATATTTTAAATGTTATTAATCTTTTTGTCCTTAGGCATTCACTTGTGAAAAAATGGTATATGTTCAGGAGAGCGGCTTTTCCGAAAACATGCACCAATTTTCACGGGAAATGTCTTAAAATTCGTGTTTTGGTAAAGGTTCAGGAGAGCGGCTTTTCCGAAAACGTACACCACTTTTCACGGGAAATGCCTTAAAATTCGTGTTTTTAATTCCAATTTACGAATATATATGGCGCGTTATGTATTTTTCTGTTTTTTGCAATAAAAACAATAAAAAAATATTACGATTTTGCACGATATTTACGCTATAAATGGCATCACTGTTCGAAATTCAATTGAGCACTAGTGATACAAACGGTGATCGGGTTCGAAATATCGATACTCTCAATATTCGAGTCTGAAAGAGAATTGGTAAAAGAGAGAAATACATAAAAGAAAAATAATAATAATTGGAAAAATAAAAAGAAATTAAAATATCGATATTCTCAATATTCGAGTCTGAGCGAAAATTGGTAAAAATGAGAAATACATAATAGGAAAATAATAATAATTGGAAATATAAAAGAAATTAAAATATCGATATTCTCAATATTCGAGTCTGAAAAAGAATTGGTAAAAATGAGAAATACATAATAGAACAATTTATAATTCATTATTATTTTCTTCTTTCTGCAATAATAATGAATTATAAATTTTTCTATTATGTATTTCTCATTTTTATCATTTCTCGATCAGTCTCGAATATCGAGAGTATCGATAATTCAAAACGATCAGTTCATGAACCCATTCGAATTTACAACAGTGATGCCATAATTTCGAACATAACCTTGCCATTTTCGTTGAAGTAAAGTGATTATAAAGTTTTTCATTTTTTTTTATGAAAATAAAAAAAAAAAAAAACAATTTCTCTTATTAATTAACTAACCAACATCAATAATAATGTGTATATAATTGATAGAAAACATATTTTTAACATCTAAAGACGTGTAAAGTGCAAAAGTGAATTTTTCATTTCGGGAAATACGATGTTTTTCTATTAAAACAAAAAAAATCTTGTTTTTAAAAGCACGCGCCTAACATATTCGTAAAATAGAACTAAAAACGAGTATTTTTAGACATTTCCCGTGAAAATTGGTGCACGTTTTCCGAAAAGCCGTTTTCCTGAACATTTACCCCGGTATTATTTATTTATATATCGGGTGATTTTTTAAGAGCTTGATAACTTTTTTTAAAAAAAAAAACGCATAAAATTTGCAAAATCTCATCGGTTCTTTATTTGAAACGTTAGAGTGGTTCATGACATTTACTTTTTGAAGATAATTTCATTTAAATGTTGACTCATGTGGTTTCAACAAGATGGCGCTACATGCCACACAGCTCGCGATTCTATGGCCATTTTGAGGGAAAACTTCGGAGAACAATTCATCTCAAGAAATGGACCCGTAAGTTGGCCACCAATGCGATTTAACGCCTTTAGACTATTTTTTGTGGGGCTACGTCAAGTCTAAAGTCTACAGAAATAAGCCAGCAACTATTCCAGCTTTGGAAGACAACATTTCCGAAGAAATTCGGGCTATTCCGGCCGAAATGCTCGAAAAAGTTGCCCAAAATTGGACTTTCCGAATGGACCACCTAAGACGCAGCCGCGGTCAACATTTAAATGAAATTATCTTCAAAAAGTAAATGTCATGAACCAATCTAACGTTTCAAATAAAGAACCGATGAGATTTTGCAAATTTTATGCGTTTTTTTTTTAAAAAAGTTATCAAGCTCTTAAAAAATCACCCGATATTTATTAAGTGGCAACGCGAAATGTGAACAGACTACACGTGCAGCAAAAAGTCAAAACATTGTATTAATTTATTTGTTCGGTGGATTTATTAACAAATTGAATTAATAGTGATCTATTAAAAATCAAAAATGTCTCAGTTTAAACGATTGAACACTAAAAAGTACCTCAAAACTGGTAAAATTGTCACGCCTGATACTATATACTGGAAACAATTGAGTGTAAGATTGCTGTTTACAATAAACAATCGAATATTAAACAAGAGTGTTGTTTTTGCTTTCTTAGGTGCCTACACTTGTGAAAGAGTTTGGTGCGATCGACTATGTAGACTTCAGTCCTATTGAGCCGCATTATTTTGCTGTGACTTGTTCTGTACGCGTACAAATTTACAATCCCATTACGAAATTGGTTGTAAAGAATTTATCACGATTTCAAGAAACTGCTTACGGAGGAACTTTTCGCCAAGATGGTCGTTTACTTGTGGCAGGTGATGAGCAAGGTTTGGTAAAACTTTTTGATCCCTCTAGCAAAAATGTTTTGCGGTTGTTTAAGGGACACAGAGGTCCAGTACATCGCGCGCAGTTTACACAAGATTTGCTGCATATTGCAAGTTTTTCAGATGATCGTACTGTAAAGTTATGGGATATTGCATCTGAGAAGGCTACATTGACGTTTGCTGAACATGAAGACTACATAAGAGCCGGAGCAATAAATCCCATGTCACCAGATACATTAATATCAGGTGGTTATGATGGTAAAATAAAGATGTACGACACTCGTACGCAACAAATTTCATACAGTATCGATCATGGCAGTCCTGTTGAATCATTGCTTTTTCTCCCTACGGGTGGTATTTTTATCAGCGCCGGCGGTACAGAAATGTGTGTTTGGGATGCTTTTGCAGGATGTCGACTACTCACGAAAATTTCACAGCACCATAAAACAATAACAAGTCTGCGTCTTGGTTCCAATGGCAAACGTTTGTTATCAGGCAGTTTGGATCGCCATGTTAAGATCTATGATGTTGCCACTTATCAAACTGTACATACGCTTGATTTCCCAAATGCTGTACTGAGTCTTGGTGTAGCACCGGGGGATCAGACGGTTGTTGCTGGCATGGTTGACGGTCTAATTTCAATCCAAAATATGGAAATAGATCGTAATAAGGACGAAATAACTAAGAGGTCAACTAACAAACCTCCACCCTTAACTTCAGTTAAAGTAGATCATGAAATCCGTACTGGCGACTTTCAAAAATTACAAAGATATGATAACTTGTTGCGAAGGTACGAGTATGTAAAATGTTTGGACACTGTAATGAAGACATGTTTTGTACGACGTAATCCTGAAGTGACAATTAGTGTTATGCAAGAGCTCATACATCGCAAAGGCTTACATCGTGCATTAGCCGGACGAAGCCATGAATTTCTCTCACGGATGATATCATTCATATGTAATTACATTGGAGAACAGCGATTTATGCGCGTCATGATTGATGTTGCAATGATATTGTTGGATGTTTATGGATCGAAGTTTCATGAATTCACTGGTGTATTAGGCAAAGATTTTATAAGATTAGCTGGAGTGTTACGTCGAGAAGTCAACCTAACCTACGATTTACTAGAACTACAGGGGTGTTTAGAATTACTTCAAACTGCTACAGAAGGTTCTGATAGCATTGATGAGATGATACGTTTTGTGAAAGCCGATAATGATCAACTAAAACAGTCTGCTCAAGCAAAGGAGTCGTCAATTCTGACAGTATAGCATTAGAATGTCATCAAATAGTGTAAATATATTGTGTGTAAATTAAGTACCGACAGACACTCAAACTTAGAAATAGAGATAAGTATTTTAAAACAATTGATTAGTTTTATTTCTAAAAATATGGGGAACTTTGATAAGGCATCTTGGCAGCAACATTAAGGACATTAAACCAACGTCGTTCTCGAAGAAAAATGCTTTGCTCCAAAAATGTCTCTCTATCTCTATTGAAAATCTATGAAACCAATTTTGTATACCTCAATTGAATTGAAAACTGTAAATACCATAGGGAGGGAACTTCCTCTTAAAACAATATAAATTCATGCATTGTGTTAGGCGCCAACGAGGCAATGTGCTCCTTACATTAATATGAAAGTCTTAGAAGCAGTTGCTATGTAGTTTCCGGGTCCATGTCCCAGAACCGACAATTCGCAGAAGAGGCTATCACCATTTGGTATAGGTGTCGGGGAGCAGTGAATTTTTTCTCTAATATTTATAAGTCAAAACTTGTTGAACTCATATTTTCCCAGTTTAAATTTTGGCTGGCGCAGGCCATGGGGAAATCGTTTGAAATCGCACGACCAACCCAAACACGATCCAACTAACACAACCAACTTGACAAAATATCAAAAAAATTTGATTTCCATCCAATCAGTTGGTACAACTCATACAATTGCCCCATATACGTAACAATCAGTTGTACAATTCGATCAAATTGGTACAATAATTGGTGCGTGTATGCCTTCCATAAGAATATATATAGAACTGTTCCTTCAGGTGCTGAACACAATGAGCGCGACAGACTACAGCAGCACGACAGTGAACTGAAAATGGCGTCGTGAATCCTACTACATGAACATTTGTAAGAAGGCAGCGACATAGCAATGGCCGGCATGTACACAAGACAACACAGCTCTCCATTTTGCATGTACACAATTTCGTTGCGGCCATACTTATTCCTTTCACTTCAATGAAATTTTAATATTTTGTTCAAAGTGAAATTTTTTATGCAAAAAATATGTAAATAGGTCAATATTTTTGCTTTAAATTATCAATTGTTATTACAAATGATATAATAGAGCTATAATATAGCTATTTTATGCTTTTATTTGTAAAATAACGTCAAGTTTGTTAGAGCTGTGAATAATTTTACATTTTACATATTAGTGGCATCACCACTCTACCTCCTCTTTCTATCTTCCATTCTACTGTCAACTCTACTGTCGTTGGCAAAAATAGGAGGATATTGAAGTTAGCGAGAACGACAACTGTCGGCCTGCAGTCGTGTAGTCGTGCAGCTGTCAAAATAACACTGCCCTTAAGAACGTGTGTATTTTAATATTTGACAGATGTAGTTTGCAGTCTGTCGCAGTCATTGTGTTTACACTTTCAACTCAACTGTCGTTGGCAAATATTGTATAAAAATATATTGAAGTTAGCGAGAGCGAAAACTGTCGGCCTGCAGTCGTGTAGTCGTGCAGCTGTCAAAATAACTGTGTCCTTAAGAACGTGTGTATTTTAATATTTGACAGATGTCGTTTGCCCTTACAATACCGGCGAAACTCTTTAATATGTTGGAAGAATTTACATTGTGTTGAAAGAGGTAAGGAATGAAATATACATAGATGCGTTTGAAAGTTGGATAATCCGTTCCGTAATTTATTCACGTTCATGTACTTTAACTTAAATAATGTTGCATTTATATTTTTATCAATGAAATAATTCACATATCATATACTGTAAAATATATTTGTAATATTAATAATAATGCAGCTATATTATTTATATGTGGGTATTCAATGTATTATATAGGTAGTTATTATATTTACTTCGACATTTTAAAATACAATATATACTATATGTATGTGTATCTTAACATACACTACACGCTACAAATTCTTAGCATATGCATATGGTACATAGTATACGTAGCTACCTATGTAGTTGTAAGCCCATTATTTTGTTGATATTTAACCTAAACTGAATATAAAGTTCGTTTATCATTTCAAGTAATTTATAAATACTTAAATGATAGCGATCTTACAACTAGCCTTTTTAACAACATGTATTGTGGGTGTACGTACAGAACTTCTTAGTATAACTACTAGCGCATAATCATTTGTCAGCATGTATGTTTGTTTACATGGCATGAATGTGATTTTGATGAATATACAATACAAACTTAAATAATGTTTTTTTTATGATTATACGGTTTTTACATTTCTTATTGTTGCAATTTGGATCACTTTAATTTAATCATTATTAAATATTTCAATTACGATTAAACTTCCTTGTTTTTGTATTGCAATTGTTGTACGTATTTAATTGTAGTTCTTAGCAAACTTAAAAACTTGATTAATATGGACACGTTATTTATGATTATTTACTAGACTTCTGAATGAGATATTTGTATTTAGTAGGAAAAGAAACATAAAAGAGAAAACCATAAATAGCACATAACACATGTGAGACCACTGATTGAAATGAAAACATAACATACGAATAAATAAAATTCTCCTGATTTTGACAAAAATCTAAAAAAAAAAAAAAACATTTTAATAAACTTTAAATTTTGTTTCTTATTGCCAATATTATTGAGTATTTGCAATACTGCTTATAAGGAAAATATAATACAATAATGTGTATCTAGTTTTTATTGTAATAATCCACAAATAGCTTAAGTGAATACTACGGAGGGGATTAATCTTGCCTCAATATAAACTTGAAGCATTTAGAATTCCATGGAGCCGAATGTGCTGAGGTTCTATCAAATTTTTTAAAAGTCTTTCGACAATTTTCGATTTCATAGCAAAAGTAAACTTTTTAATTTATCAAAACAAAAACTTTAAAGGTTCTCTTCAATTGTATGCGATTGTTTAAAAGCAGTTTAGAGTTTTCTTTTTTGTAATTTTTTAGCTCAGTATTAACTGTTTTGAAAAAGTACAACTGGTAAATTAAACTGTAGTCACTCCGTTTAATCGAAATTTATTCACAAGCAATATTTTCTATATAAATTATGTGGCATTTTGTAATTACTTTATTTATTATATTTTTACAACTATTTAAATAAATATTTCCACAAACGTTTGGTATTATAAGATACATCCCCTAACCTACGGTAGTGCGTTAAATTTTGCGGAACATAAATTCTCTCCTCTAGCTGAGTGTAATTGGAACTAAACATATGCTCACACATCTGCATAAATACAACTAAATATTTAATTTATTCAAATTTTTCTTTTCACAACTGCAACAAGGCCTAGCATAGTTGTTTTTCATTAATGTAGACGCTTATTTTTACACCCAAAATAGACACACATTTAGTTTAGACATGCATTTACATAAGTACATACGTAAAATATATTAATAGCATACGGTCTTTTGACGAATGGTGAACGAATATATCCTGTGTTCAAAAACCTTCAGTTCATATACAAATGTGTAGTATTGGATTCTCATACGCTTCGCATGTGGTCATTTACCAAGTAAATATGCTACTGTTCCAATTGTGTTGATTTACAAAGTGGTTTTAGAACTATGCTAGTAATATTTGCGCTTTCCTGCCAAATGTGATCATTGTTATAATTATTTGCTTATACTTTAAGTTTTTACTAACTTTTTCTAGTTCTCTTATATGTTTAGTGCCTTTTATGTATACATGGATAGATTTGTTTGCGTTTTATATCAACTATAATTTAAGTATATTTATAAGATATAATTATTTTGCTTTTTTTTTGTTTTTTTAACGAAGGAAATGATAAAAACGTATATTAATATGCATGAATTACTCGCTATTTAGGGTAGAGAAAGAGACGATGCCGTTAATGCGTTTTTAGCCATCTTCTTTTGGCGGTGTGAACCACCCTGCAAAAAAGAAACGTCAAATTTAAATATTCGCGTTCGTTGGTGAAAAAAATATGTCAATTGCTCACCATTTTTCTCGTGTATTTGCACCAGGGATTTAAAGCTCTGCTGTGCACGCGCCAAGCTGTACTGACCCTGCGATAATGCCTAAAGATGGAATTTAGGAATTCCGCAACAAAAAAAAAAAAAAATAGCGAAATCTTTATAATAATAATATGGAACCTACCTTTGTAGCGCCAAATTGTATTCTGGCTTTACCCTTCACGAGGGTTGCGGCAATTTGCATGATGACAGCTTCCACAGTGTAAGCGGAGCTCCAGCCCTGTTTTGTCAGCAGTTCCATACATATGGCACCGCCCACGAGTACATAGCCACCTAAAAAAGCGTGACATGAAAATAACAAATGTTCAATGGTTTATTAGAAATTCATATATACAACACACCCGATATTATAGGATGCACTACTCGTACGAATGGCGGCTCAAATGGATAGGTTTCTTTGAAAATAATATTCAGCAATATGCTGTCTTTTCCTTCCTTCTCTTTGAGCATGACCAAGTCGTTGTGTAGCGGGCTGTCAGGATCAACAGATTTCAGGCGTATATTCCACTCGTATATCGAATCGTTTACTAACTCTATGGAGTACATATTACTCTTAAAGGAATCGGAACGGTAGATGTCACGTAGCTCTTTCATGAGACGATCGGTTGCTTGAACGGAACCAGAAACAGAACCCTGCAATATAATGATAAAAAAATCCTTATAATGTACTTCGAAATAAGCAGCCAGAGCTTTGCAGTTATAGGTATGTATGTATATTAAATTAAGAGGTGTTCAAGGAAGCATCTACGTGAATAGAAACAAAAACTATTGTAGCTTTATTCTCATTAATAAATAGAGTAAAAAAAACTAAAAACAACTTACGTTTTAGTTTGATAAAATATTTATTAAAAATTGAAAAACATGAAAAAAAATAACATATATGAACACCAATGTCAGTTTTGTTTTGTATAATTAAATTCAACGGCTTTTATGAGTTTCCCTCTCCTCTTCTTCTTTGTTTAAGGACCAGCAGTAATTGTTATTTTTTTATAACTTTTAAATCTTGGTGGAACCAAGTTCCTCAGTATAATTTCCCCAAATGATCCGAAATAGGGTAACCTGATACTCATATTTGCTCTTACAGCCTTAAAGTTTGACAGCATATTTTGCACAAGAATTTAGTGGTAACTCCCCTTTACCTAAGAAATTTTCGACTACCAACACAAAACGTATCCAAGTTTCACCGGAACAATCATTAACTTTAATGGCCTTAACGGCCAATAAAGAAATTCTTGCAGGCTAAACGTCTAGTTTTCAATAAAGTAGCTTTGCTCTACTGTTAGGTATTTCATATTTCATTTTACTGATCCAGTAAAAAAGTTTTTAGCATTTTCGCGTTTTGGATAAAAAATAACACAACTGTATGTGGTAATTGATATGGTTGAATTTCTGATAATTTTCATCGTAATCATTAAGTCCATTTAAAAAAAATAACTGGAGTAGAAGTTTCTACTGGTTGATACTTTTGTTAGATATTTTGTAAAAGTGTACTTTTTAGGCGTTTAAAACTATATTTATTAATACGCTACCATTGTCTCATTTGATCTCATACAAAGATTGTGTAAGGAAAATGTTTAATCCCGGTATTCTTGATCAGATTATATTGAATTTGTTCATTTAAAGTGGGTCAAAATCGAGTCCAAATGAGTCTGTCTTAAACATATATGTATATAACAGGTGAAGCTAATAAAAGTCACAAAAAAAACGTCCGTTCTTAAAACAGCTGGGTCTATGAAATCAAAACGATCCTGTTTCATCGCATTATGGATAAATTGTAAAGGTAACTAATTAGACAACAATTGTTGTATATTACTCACTAGAAAACAACATAACTATTATTATTTTTGATACAAAAACAAAAAAGAATAGGGTTAGAAAAAGTTTAATATCATATAATAGCTAAACGTTCTTATTGGCAAACTGAATCAACTTTGTAGCAAATTATAATGCACTGGTAATGACAGCGAAAAATACTCTTCAGATTTGCATTTTGATGAGAGAAACAAACAAACTAAAAACAAGTTTAATTGTTGTCGATCATTAAGCTATGTACAATCGCAATTTCTAACAATTAATCGTATGTGCGATATTTTATATATTAGAAGTCAAATGGACCAATTGCTGTCATTTTCCTATCGTCTTAACTTATATTGCAAGTAATGTTACTTAGAAGAATACCACAAGTGTAAAATAAAATAATTCTTAAGCTCCTCATTTCGGCGTTATATCGGAAGTAAATAGTATTTATGCAGTGGTACAAACCAAACTATTTTCAAATCGACTAAAAAGAAAAGTGGATATGAAACTTCTCCTAAAAGTGAACGGCGACCAACCCCTTAGAAAATTTGTTTGACTGACCTATGTTATAATTACATTTTAAATTATAAAAATATTATAAACTTGTTGTTTTAATGTATAGTAGGTCCTACCGATAAAAAGAAAACGATTTCAGTAACGGAAGGAGGCCGATTTATATTCAGACGTTGGGATATGGCAAAGCTGCTCTGCTATTCTATAAATATTCTCAATCTCTTTTATAGTCACTTTTTAGCATTGATTGATTGATTGATTTAATACGAGGAATGCACCGCGACCTTTGGTCTATTGTGCCCTCTCCTAACTGACATAGACTCACCTAGCCCCAGCGCATTGATGAAGTTCAATAAACTTCCTGGCGCTAGTGAGGCTATGCGATCCCTATCTGGAAACATTGATCCAAGGGCCTTAGTCCTGCGTCTACAGACTGCTGTGCAGTCAATCAGCAGGTGCTCCGGGGTTTCAGGCTCCAAGTCGCAGAACCGGCAGTTAACGCAAGACGATAGGCCCATGTTGTACAGGTGCCTATTCAACTTGCAGTGGCCGGTATACCATGCGACCAGTAGATTGAGTTTGTTCCTGGGGAGGTTTATTCTAACCTTGAACCTACTCAAATTGTATCCTCCCATTAGCAGCTTGGCATGTCTCATACCGCTCGTTTGCCGCCAGTGCTCCTCCCTGCCCACTCCTTCTTCCTTGCGAAGTAGCTCCTTTATGGTGTGTGGACCTACCCCAATAAAGGGTTCTGGTCCCACCATCTTGGTGGAGGCTGCGGAGCGGGCTAGCTCATCCGCCAGTTCATTACCGGCTATACCTCTGTGACCAGGCACCCAAATTAGGTGTACCTGGTTACGTTCTGCAAGGCTGTTCAGCCTTTCCCTGCACTCCTGCACTAATAGCATAGTTAATTATATCTTATTCGTTAGCAGACATCCTCGTATTTGCTGGTTTGCTAAACAAACAAAGTACATACAAGGTATGTTCCAAAGTAAACAGGACTTAAAAAAAAAACAAATAGTTTTTCGGCAAAATCAATTTACTTTATTAAAAATAGTCTCTTTCTGCTTCAATACAGCTTTTTGCACGGTCCAAAAGCCTGTCGAACGAGTGTTTTAGTCGTTGGCCAGTATGCCGGTGCAAGCCTTTTGAATGGCCTCTACGTCTGCATAACGCTTTCCTTTCATGGACAAGAAGTCGCACGGTGCCATATTAGGTAAATATGAGGAGTAGTTAATGGTTGAAATGTGTTTTTTGGTCAAATAATCGGTCACAAGCCTCGATCGAATGTTGGATTCTGAGCAATTTTTGCGGAACAAACCGCGCACACACTTTTTGTAAGCCCAAATGTTCGGTCAAAATGCTATAAATCGATGTTTTGGAGATGCTCACTTCCATTTCCATGAATTTCAATGATGATTTCTGCTGATTTTTGATGAATTCACGCACAGTGAAATTTCCGGTGATCACGGATTTTGATGTTGATCGACATTTATGTCCTCACGACCACTTTGAAAACGTTGAAACCACTCGTGCACTATGCTACGGGATAAGCAATCATCGCCATAAACTTGTTTCATCAATTGAAACGTTTCGGTAAAAGGTTTACCAATTTTAAAACAAAATTTAATGTTTGCTCTTTGTTCGAAGCTCATTTTCGCACCGATAATACAAGCATACTGACACTTAAAACACAATAACTTCACTTCCAATCAATGAAATGTCATGAAATCAATGATATCTCACTGAACAATCGATAAAGATAGCAGATTCTAACGCACCAGTCGACATATACATGGCGCCACCAGGGGGCGCTAGATTCAAAAAGTCCGGTTTACTTTGGAACAAACATTGTATATGTATGTATGTATAGAAATACATGTGTATACTTATACTCGTACATATATATTCAACTCACCTTTAAATAGTCTTGTCTTTGACTTTGTCGTAGTCTTTCTAATGTGGCCAGATGTTCCACTTCCATTTCATCCTTCTGCGAAACAAAAAAAATCAGTCAAGTGCATTCATGTAAATATTTTATTGTATTTGTGTAAAATTACCTCAACTTTATTCGCGCTGCGTCCGTCGTCCATTTCCAATGGTAGATCCTCGTCGCCCTCACTCTCCTGCTCGCTCTCGCATATAAGATCTTCTACATCATCTTGATCCGAATCGATGTCCTCGATCTGATGCTGCGCTGCCGGCTGCTGATGCAATGGTGACGCACTTGGGGGTGGCAATTGAAACGGTATTGTGAGGTTATCGATATCGGGTGGCAGTGGGACATTGTGCAGGCGGCACAGTTCACGTAGTAATATGCCAACCTACGGACGAACCAAGAAACAAGGGTAAACAACAGGTGCATAAATTCATTACAAAAGCGTCAAGCGAAGAGTACGCCAAACTGATAAAACAAACAAACGCACGGATTAAATAAAAAAGTAGATTAAACACCAACGCAATAGTGTTGATTTTGCTGTTAGACTATTACTAATGGTCGCTACTCTATATGCTACACACTACATACAAGCATATTTATATGTTTGTGTATGTAAAACCATTTGCTTTGCCGGTGGTACAGCTGTGACCATGATGTTTAACTAGGCGATAGTGGTGGTCGGTGTAAATTCCCTACAAAGTTCACTCACCTGATTTATAACATGATTATCACGTCCATTCGTATTGCTAAGTATTTGTACGGCATTTGTTACGCTTGTCTCTTCACTCTCTGCAAACCAAACGGGCGGCGAGGATGGATACGTTTCCTGAAAATAAGCAAAAAGAGGATATAAATCATAAAAAATTATATATTAATTAGGTAAGCGAAAAATAAAAGTCATAGCGACTATGAATAGCATAATAAAAATAGCTCGTGTGTGTGAAGTTATGAGTTGTTATTATCAATGTGTGTGAAAAGAAGGTGAATTTTTTGCCAACTGTATTCACTTTGTATTTTATAAAAGATTGATAAATGTGTTATAGCCTATTTTTTATCTATTGTGCATTATGATTTACGATAAATATAGGGTTTTTCAATAAGAGCGCTACAGAAGTTTTTTTTTTAAATAGATCAAAAACGGTTTGGGATATCAATGAAATTCTTTATTCCTGTGAAAGTACATTCGATTCCATTATTTATGGATCTCGATTTCTTTTGCATGGCCACCACGGGTACGCTTGCCAGAAGACCAGTCCCTGAACCCAATTTTTGACGATTTTCAAGCATAAATCAGCCGATACTGCTGCAATTTCACGTTTGATATTCGTACAAAGTTCATCAAACGTCGCTGGCTTGTTGGCATAGATCATACAATTGATGTAGCCCCACAGGAAATAGACTAACGACGTCAAATCGCACGACCGGGGCGGCCAATTGACTGGGCCATTTCATGAAATAATACGTTCACCAAACTTGATTTCCAATAAATCGATTGCGACATTCGCTGTGTGGCTTGTGACGTGTTAGAACCACATATTGTCCAAGTCCATATCATCCAATTCGGGCCAAAATATTCGGTTATCATTGAGCGGTAGCGATTCCCATTCACAGTAACGTGCCGGTCTTGATCATCATGGAAGAAATACGGCCCAATGACGACGCCGGCCCATAAACCGAACCAAACCGTAATTTTTTCAGGATGCAATGGTGATTCATTTAGTACGTATGAATGTATTTTCACAGAAATTAAGAATTTTATTGATATCTCAAACCGTTTTAGTTTTATTAAAAAAAACTTTTGTAGTGCTCTTATTGAAAAACCCGCTCTTAAAGGTAAGGCCACTGACCCCGAATTTTGGTCATTTTTAAAAATTTTGACTCGGTATTGGATAGTATATCTTTCCATGATGAAATGCCAAACAAACCTTACTTAAGAAAAATGTCAAAAGAGCGGAAAAATATGACGTCGTTGGTTTTCTCTGTCGGTCTACTTTTGTACCGTACCTATTGAAAATCCAGTTATAATATATTATATATTATTAAAAAATAACTCATTTGTGAAAATATGATATTATGAACTTACAGTTATGGAACATAATTTTTTGTTTTCTAATTTTTTCATATTTCATGAAAAAAGAAAGCAAGAACTCTGACAAAAGCATCGAACTCCAATGATTAGACCGCCAAAATCCGCGCAGATATTGGTGTTTAAGTGAGCTTATCTACTGTGAGTAAGAGTGCTAACGAATGCTGCATATTTGAAACCATTTTTTCAACAAAAAAACTACCACCTCAGGTTCACCGAAAATAAACACGATTGCATTTTGCACCTAAGCATGTGGCCTTAAAGTCTGATTGGAGCTATGTTGTAATTTCAGAAGAACAAACAAATTTTGTAAGAGTCGATTTATTTCTACGATCTTCGGAAGGAGGAACACAAGTTGGACCGACTACATAGTTGTATGTGCTGTGTGAGCATATTTGGAGCAATTACGTGCGAACTGCAAAATTCACACTGTCCGGATATTTATGCCTAGGATTGAAGAACAGAAGCCGATTTAATGCAGTGGGCACCTTACTCACCTAACATCAACGGAATAGAAAAGGTGTGTGGATGGTTAGCTCGCAAAGTTTTCGAGTCTGACCTGCAGTATTTCACTAAAGAGGAATTATAAATTATATTGAAAATTGTACGAATTGCTACCCAATCGGATCTTTGAAATCATTCTCAACAAGGCGGGATTGACTCATTATTAAAATAATATACAAAAGTTTAAATTAGTTTATACAAATTATAAAATGTGCTATGAAATGTAACCTAACTTTATACATTTTTTTGTTGATTTCGAAAAGGTACTATTAAAAATATGGTAAAAAGATAAAGTACTAATTATGGTTTTATTTGGTATAAAAATTGTTCGTTAATAATCGCAAATATTTTAGAATTGTAGCTTCATTAGTGCCGAAGGGTGCTGTCCTGATGAAGCGCAGTATACATACTATACATAAGTATATGGTATAAAGTTAACCATGAAAATACTGTCCCAATTTCATTATTAGCCGTAATTTGGACAAAGGGCGTGGCTATCAGCCGATTTTTATCAATTTCTACGCCTGATATAGCGGCAGTGATTTTTGAAATATTTACATTAATGGGGAATTAATTATTTTATTTTTGCATAAAATTTCAAAACTCGATTGCCTGTCCCAAATTATAATTTTGAATTTTAACTTGTGACTTAGACAATCAATGCTGGTTTGCAAGGTGTCTCATGCGGTTGAGAAAGAATTATAATTGTACAATTCATTCGCAAATTGTGAGGTCAAAAAAAAAAATAAATATGTATAAATGAGCAAACTGACGTTGAGCAACACGAAAAGCTCCGTCAGGGTCGGGAAGGACCTCTCCGAGCCGTTCGATACCAAACGAGGTTTCAGACAAGGCGACTCCCTATCGTGCGACTTCTTCAATCTGCTGCTGGAGAAAATTATTCGAGCAGCAGAACTTAATCGAGCCGGTACAATCTTTTATAAGAGTGTACAGCTGCTGGCGTATGCCGACGATATTGATATCATCGGCCTCAACACCCGCGCCGTTAGTTCTGCTTTCTCCAGGCTGAACAAAGAGTAAAACAAATGGGCCTGGCAGTGAAAAAAGACGAAATATCCTGTCATCAAACAAACTCGTCGCACTCGTGGCTCTCATAGTCATAACTTTGAAGTCGTAGATAATTTCGTCTATCTTGGAACCAGCGTAAACACCACCAACAATGTCAGCCTGGAAATGCAACGCAGGATTGCTCTTGCCAACAGGTGCTACTTTGGACGATAACAGCAACTGATAAAGCTCCTCTCTCGGCAAACAAAAACCGACGTTACGAGTTTGAACGAGACAAAACTGATTCGACGTTGAGAGTTTTCGAGAGAAAAATTCTGCGAAAGATTTATGGTCCTTTGCGCATTGGCCACGGCGAATATCGCATTCGATGGAACGATGAGCTGTGTGAGATATACGACGACATTGACATACTTAGTTCAGCGAATTAAAAGATAACGGCTATGCTGGCTAGGTCATGTTGTCCGGATGGACGAAAATACTCCAGCTCTGAAAGTATTCGACGGGGGAAGCAGAGAAAGAGGAAGACCTCCACTCCGTTGGAAGGACCAAGTGGAGAAGGACCTGGCTTCGCTTGGAATATCCAATTGGCGCCAAGTAGCGAAAAGAAGAAACGACTGGCGCGCTGTTAACTTGGCTATAATCGCGTAAGCGGTGTCTACGCCAATTAAAAAGAAGTAAGAGTATAAATGAGCAGCGTGGCGAGCTGAGTCGATTTAGCATATATGTACATACATACATATGTACACTCGGAGAAAAAAAACCAAGCACTCTACAGAGTGGCTTTAAATAGCTCAAAACTTAGATACATGTTGTCCTAAGTTACACATTTTTCATTGAGAGTCAACCACTTTTATTTCGTTCATGTTTCAAGTTTATATAAAAAAAAACATAACATACTAAGTATATATAACAAAATATATAGTTTAAAACTTGTTTTAGTGAAAAATGTAAATACACACACATAACAAACCCCAACTAAAATTTGTTATGGACCCCCCTCCTCCTAATAACCTCGGCTATTCGTTTAGGCATGGATTCAAACAAACATTGGAGATATTTTTGTTAATTTCTTCATTCCACACAGTTTCAATAATTTTTTCCATTTCTTGTAGACTTTTTGGACGCTTTTCTTTTATCATTTTGCCCATATAATGACAGCAGTTCTCAATTGGATTGAGATCTGGACTGTTTTTTGGCCACGTGAGAGACTCAATTCCATAAAAATCTTTTTGTTTTGTAAACTTTAAGTGTTTGTAATGAATTATTGAAAAATTTATTTCAATATTTTTATGCTTTAGTTACCGTTGTGGCTCTATGGCAAGGGGCTGAATCATCCTGAAAATAAACTTTTTGGGTGTGTTCGGTCAGCTGTTCAATAGTTGGCAAAACGCCTTCTCTCAAAATTCCAATGAATTTTTCGGCATTCAGAGATCCTTTTAGAATAATAAGCTGCCCAACATCAAACTTGGTTATAGCCCCCCACACCATTAAATAGGGCGAATGCTTTACGGTGGGCAAAATACAGCTTTCCAAAAAACGCGCCCCTTCCTACGACGGCATTTCTGTCGGGTCCAAATAAATTAAATTTGGATTCGTCGAAAAAATAACATTTCCCCAATCTGATGTAGTCTAAGTTTTGTGTGACTTTGCTAACTCTAGTCGCTGTTTTTTCAGTCGTGCAATGAGAAGTGGCTTTTTGGCTGGACGTCGCTCTCGTAATCCAAGATTATTCAGGACATTCTGCATTGAACGTGTAGTTATTTTTACCCCAGTGGTTTCGTAAAATGTTGCACTGATTGTTCCAGCATGTTGAAAGCGATCACTAATGCACATCCGTTTAATTTGTCGTTCGTGACGAAATTTCACCTTTTTCGGAAATTCGTATAATTTTTAATTATATTGCGCACTCTCCAATCACTTATGCCCATTTCACGAGCTATTTGACGTTTGGATAATTTATTTTTATATAAAGCTACTATTTCTGCTTTATTTTCTGTTGACAACACCATCTTCAACTTTACTTATTTTCACAACTTACTCAAATGAAAATACCGCAAATACTGAAACAAACACGTGCGGAGGCTAACGGTAAACTAATGTAGTCACATAGTAAAAAAGCCAAATAAGACAAATAGTGAATTTTGAGCAAATAGTGACAGTTCAAAATAGGAATTAGAAAATTGTCGACTGCGTGGGTTTTTTTCGCCGAGTGTAGCTGCCATGCAGACTTATCGATCAAAATATGGAAAATTTTTTTATTTGACAAGATATATTCAAAAAATTTGCCATGTATTAGTATTCAAGGCAACGATATAATCTCCGAACAAATTGTTCACATCAGACCACTATATTATATTACTACTGTACAAACAGACCGATCAAAATCAAACTCTCATACGGAAACTTTTTTATTTGCAAAGGTTTCGGTACAATGGTTAAAGTTATAACTAACATAGTGTATCACAGAAATAAGTATGCACTATATATTGGCTTAAAAAAAGTCAAATTATTTGCAAAATAAAAAATATATATTTTGTGTTTTTTACATAATATGACAGACTGATAGATATCATTGACATATTCGGTTATTAGGAACCGTTAGATTTACTCAGTAAAAAGAGAAAATCACGTCACATACATACATAAATATGTATGCAATTTATCATTTCAGTATAGTTTCGATTAATACACAGTGTTTATACGTTTCTGAAACAATTAGTACTTGTTTTTTTTTTTTAATAATAATTTTCCAAAGTTTTCATTAAATTTCATCGGTAATTGCAATTACATGTTGATCATGGAGCAGCCCTGTATACAAAAAATAGTAGAAAAATACAAAAAAGAGGGGAATACAAAAAATAAGGAAAGATGGACGACTAAAAGATAATAAAAGACAGAGGTTCAGGCTAATCCGAAGAAAAGTGCACCAAAAGTGCGTACTGAAATTAAAAATGAGACTCGTAAAACCTGTGACCCCCAAACTATTTGTCGAGTGCTATATGATGCTGGTTACCATGGTCGTAATAACCGTAAAAAGCCATTCATAAGCAACATTAACACGTTGGCTGCCAAATGTATCACCGGTGATCACAGCAAAAAACTACTCCCAGGTGCCAATGTATCACCGGTGATACACTCCTAGGCCTCTAGAATTTAGGGGCTGGGGCCTTAACGGAAGGAGTTTTAAGAAAGACGTAAGTTAATTTTGAAAGAAAAAATATTTAATTTCATAGTAAAACACAACTTAAAAAAATAATACTAAAAGTAAACAAAAAAAATTATATAAACAATGTATTTGCTGAAAATGATTAAGGCATAAGAATGGAGACCGAGGACATTGTCCGCAGTATTTACAATTTTTACTTTTTTTTTATTAAAAGTGTGGCTTTTTATTAACTTCAAGGTATGTATTACATAAAAAATCAGTGTTTGTGACCGGTCTGTAAATGTGTTGTTAATAAAACGTAGTGGTAATTAAATGTATTAACAACTAGCCCGCACTAGCGTGCACCTGTCGTTCGTGGAGTAGAAGTTACAACATTCGCACGGATTAGGTCTAACTCTTTTTTTAGCTGGAAGCATGAGTCATTGTACGTCCAAAATGTGTAATATGAACTACTATTACCTGCTAACCTTTAAATCATGGCACTTTTTAGGAACAATGTCGGTAGCAAAACTGGTACTTTTTTTAGTATGGCATGAAGAAGCGATTCCAACCAAGAAGTTTCTCACCATGGAAAATTTTGTATTTGGAACTGTTCTCAAAAACCTTAAATATACTCAGGAGGAGCAGTACGAGATTGGCAAAAAGCCGCGAAATTTTACTAGTAAGCTTGTAGAAAAATGGAAAAACTGTAGAAGAAATAAGGTTTTTTTGAAAACAAAAGCCAGGAATGGCCAGATACGCCGTTAGTATTGATTGAAAGATCATCTTCCGAAATTATTGGACGTCCACAAAAAGATATTTCGGAGTGTTGCAAAAAAAAAACGCAAGTTATGAAATTATCTGGCCTTACTGAAGATGTGCCATCAGAAGCATTGTTGGTAGCTGCAAGCTTCACCATATTGAAAATAACAATAACACCCAATTAACTGCTACCTACAAATGAAAAAGCACTGGCACTATTTGTAGATATTGGACATACTAAGTACACATGGAATTTATCAAAGAGAGCCGCTAAAGGGCAAAACGCCGATATATATCCTTGCTACGACAAACTGCGTTGTGCGCCATTCTACTTACAGGCAAAAATTTAATGACTTCGATGGAGAGATGATAGATTTATTTTCAATTTGTATGGTACCATTGATAGTGCAGAAAGGATCGACAGTTTTATGGAAAAACAATCGGCCTTCTTCTACCCGATATTGTCGACCCATTAAATTACTTTGCGAGAAAGAATCTTCAGACTTGTCTTGCAGAGAAATTCAAAACATTAAGAGCCAAATATTAAATATTTTTCCAACATTTGTGAGTACCTTAAGAATTGATCACCAATTTCATATGACCATGCTTGATGGCAAAACGTTCAGTGTCATATCGGAATCGGCTTCGCAAACATGCGGAATCTGTAGCGCGACTCCCAAAAATATGAACGATCTAAATTTGGTGAAAAGCTTTCCGATTAATGCAAACCTATTTGAATATGGCTTATCAAGTCTCCACGCATGGATTAGGTTTTTCGAGTGTGTTTTCCACATAGAATACCAATACAAAAGTGGCAAGCTCGTGGTGCTGACAAGGATCTCGTTGAACAAAATAAAAGAAGTATTCAGCAGAAGCTAAGGGAAGAAATGCATTTGTTGGTGGATATACCAATAGCTGGTACTGGCAGCACGAACAACGGAAACACTGCAAGGAGGTTTTTCCAACAACCAAATTTGGCTGCTCGTATAACAGGAGTAAGCTATGATTTAATATATCGATTTAGCGTAATCTTACGAGCATTGGCTTGTGGATACGACATAAATTCGACGCATTCGGATCTTACGCATTGGAAACTGCCGAAATTTTTGTTAAAGCATACTCCTGGTTTTACATGCCATCGTCTGTTCACAGAATTTTAATTCATGGAGTAGATATAATAAACTATTTTCCCTTCCGATTGGTATTATGTCCGAAGAAGCTCTTGAAGCCAGGAACAAGGACTATCGAAACATACGCGAGAGCAATACAAGAAAAAATTCCAGGAAAAATACAATGGAAGATATCATAAATGCTTTATTAGTTTCGTCTGACCCTTTGATATCTTCATTGTCAAATGGGTCTTCAATTTCGACTGCAAAAAATATTATTATGGACGATGATGTTAAGAGCTTGCTTTTAATGAAGATATGCCTGATTCTGATTCCGAAGATAATTTTGATTTATAAAATTTGTTTATTGAAGGTAAAAAATAATTTTTAATCAAAAAAAAATAAAAAAAACTAAAAAAAATTTTAAAAATTAAAAAAATAAATTTAAACAAAATTTTTTTTTCTTAAAAAATTCTATGACTTTTTTCTGAGCTGTGAAAAAAAAACCGTCTGAAGATATCTTTTTTCGTTTAGAAGTTATTAATTAAATGCCGCTAACGAGGCCCAATCGCCCACTGTGTTACGTGGTAATTGTTAGACACAGTCATTATACTGAATTGGACTTTTGTAGTGAATCATTCCGTATTATGTAAAATAATTAAAATTTGACAATTTAATGACGAATAAAATCATCTACATATATCATTGCTGACGATTTCCCTAACTGATTGATGTTATTTTCTCAATCCAAGGGTTCAAGCAAATCCGACTTAATCGTGCGAAAACCCATTCGACGAAATATTTATCTTCTAGGTTGGTATGACTGTCAGTGACTATGTGCTAAATGTCACATCAAAATATTTATCAGTTTAAGCTCGTATTTCTGAAGTACAGTCAATTGAATACATTAAACGTGAAACGCTACGCGCATTGAAGGCTATTCCGGAAATTGACTTTAATTTCTGTTTCGATGATTGGAAAAAACGTTGACACAAGCTTATTGGAGCCAAAGGGGATTACTTTGACGGGGACGACATAGATTTTGAAGAATTAATTAAGAATTATAAAATTATAAACAAAGTCGTACTATTTTTTGCTCATAGTAGTATAACTCGTTCATCCGTAAAAGTTTCAGTCGTATGTTGAATTTCGTTCCAACTTTTCTCAGAACAATAGGCGTGAAAGTGCATCAACTCGTCAATCAATGAAAACTCGATGTACGAGTTGTAAATTTTCTTTAAACGTTCTGAACTTTTACGAATTTCTTCCGAATTTAAATTGCCGAATTCAGCGATCATTGTGCCCATTACTCATGTCATCAAAATACACACATATTAACCGTACCTGTCTAGTACGCGAGCACTAAAGGCCTCTAGTGTAAATCCAGCTTTGCAAAAGACGGAGCTTATGGCCTAAATTTGAAAATGATTGATAAGATTTAGACTTATTTACAGACCTGCCGAATGTTAAAACAATGGAAAATCGTAGCCTTCTGTATGGTAACATAGATTTTTACGGCGTCATTGAAACACGCTGCAACAGAACCATTTTTATATTAAACATTCGAGCCGAAAATTTGACTTCAAAAATATATTCGGCGATCTTTTTGATGACCAAACATGATTTATCACAAGGTCTGTCTGAAATCACCGGACAAAAATTTGCTTTCTTCGCTATTTATTATTCCAATTATTTCGTTATTCATTTTTAATTGCGATTTGAAAGCCGTTGTATCATTCGCCTATCATTTGGCAAAGTAGACGCAATGCGTGGCGATGCAATTATTAATGCGATTTTTCGGAGCATATACCTAGGAAATGCTAAGCTTTTAATATAGTCTACTATAGCGGATAAATTTCCTCACACCGTCAACTGTTAGCATGTTACTGTAACCCTATATCACATAATAAGCAAATAACAAACAATTACATATAATTGTTCGACTATAAATTGAGATATAAATTATCTTATCAATTAAGTTGATCATATTGGACACAGAGTGTTAAATATTATAAAAATCGGTTCAGTGGTTTAAGATTATATTCTGGACAAAAACCGTGGCACGTAATTTTTGTATCAAGACTCTTTTTTTTAGACATATGGTTTTCAAGAAAGCAATACTTTTTTTGGAGTTGGTCTTTTTAAAAGCTGTTACTTGATTCATACCATGATACGAAACTGCTCTCTTTGCTTGTTGAGAGATCCCATGAACTTTAAGTGCCAAAGTCAACCGAGAGATCATAGGCTACTGGACAGGTGACAAAGCAAAACAACGAACTACCACTAAGAACGCCGGTCATAATGTTGTATTCAATGGGAACCTTTGACTAATAATTTTTCGCTCTTCCTCTTAATTGGCGTAGACACCGCTTACGCGATTATAGCCGAGTTAACAACAGCGCGCCAGTCGTTTCTTCTTTTCGCTACGTGGCGCCAATTGTATATTCCAAGCGTAGCCAGGTCCTTTTCCACTTGGTCCTTCCAACGGAGTGGAGGTCTTCCTCTTCCTCTGCTTCCCCTGGCGGGTGCAGCGTCGGATACTTTCAGAGCTGGAGTGTTTTCTCCATTCGGACAACATGACCTAGCCAGCGTAGCCGCTGTCTTTTAATTCGCTGAACTATGTCAATGTCGTCGTATATCTCGTACAGCTCATCGTTCCATCGAATGCGATATTCGCCGTGGCCAACGCGCAAAGGACCATAAATCTTTCGCAGAACTTTTCTCTCGAAAACTCGCAACGTCGACTCATCAGTTGTTGACATCGTCCAAGCCTCTGCACCATATAGCAGGATGGGAATTATGAGTGACTTATAGAGTTTGGTTTTTGTTTGTCGAGAGAGGACTTTGCTTCTCAATTGCCTACTCAGTCCGATGTAGCACCTGTTGGCAATAGTTATCCTGCGTTGGATTTCAAGGCTGACATTGTTGGTAGTGTTCACGCTGGTTCCAAGATAGACGAAATTATCTACGACTTCAAAGTTATAACTGTCAACAGTGACGTGAGTGCCAAGTCGCGAGTGCGATGACAGGAGATATTTTGTCTTGCCCTCGTTCACTGCCAGACCCATTTCTTTTGCTTCCTTGTCCAGTCTGGAGAAAGCAGAACTAACGGCGCGGGTGTTGAGGCCGATGATATCAATATCATCTTTTCGCTCTAGTGCTGTAAAATACCTAATCTTGGCCAGGCGAAATTGACGATAATAATCTAGCTACTGTTTAACAAACAGTACACTACTCGGGGAAATATTGTACACTGCTTCATCACTGTGCATTGATAAATTCCTCTTAATTTAATTATCTGAATGCTTACGTTAAAAATTAATCGTAAGTAAAACAGTTATTTCAGATTTCAGCTAACATACTAATTAAGCGTAAGGAATTCCACCATATTTGACCGTATAACTTAAACGCTGTTCTTAAATTACAAAATTCCAGTTATAAAAAACTGAAAAAGCACCACACACATACTTCGTATACGAGAATGAATAAGAGTATTAAATTATGCAAATATGTGTGTACATATGTATGTTCAAAAACTATAGTTAAAATTTATAAACGAGTCTAAGTATATACTAAAAATTCAGATGGAACATGGTGTTTTGTTTTTTGGAGCAGGAATGAGGACACACACAAAACCAGACCAGACCAAGGGAAAAACAAAAGTAAAAAACGTGCAAAGTAATTTAACCTTTTATTGGAGCATTGAACCGGACCGAGGCAGAAAGTGCAACGAATCATAATTTATTAAACGCCGCAACGCAAAAAACAAAAGCCACTGCAACAATAAAGGCTGTAAGAAGCTGCAAAAAAAATAACACATCTGGCGAGAATATTAACTGTAAAAGACGAGCGAAAAACACCATGCTAAGAGAAACAACATGTAAATAACACCCACAAAAAGAACGTAGAGGCAAAATAAAAAAATAGCAGCAAGGCTGCACACATACATTGAAACAATCCATAAAGGCCTACAAGGAAGGGGTAAAATAGAGTAAGTTGAAAGATTATGTACGTTTGGAATAAATATATATTTAAAAATGGTGGTACGATTTGCAGTTAGTATCAAGAACATGTAAAGGATAACCCAAAATGTAGACAATGTCACCTTTTTTTGCTTATGTGTAAATCGATGTGTAAAGGCCTGCATTGGAATAGAAGTCGTAAAAATTAAAAACAATAAAAAGCAGCCTACAAAAGTCTGTAACCAGTGAGGCGGCGAGAGATTGAGGTTTCGGGTCAGACTGAATGGGTTGTGTATAGATATCATGCGACTAAAGAATAAAGTGCAATGTCAAGGAGCGTTAGCAACAGAGCTATGTAGCAGAAAGAGAGTACAATTAAGTCTAGAGAGCAAATCCAAGAAATTAACGCGTAAAATAATATTTAGTGGGACGTTTTATTATCACTGCATCATATAATTAATATGTATGTATGTACATGCTAGCATACATACATATATGTATGTATATGAAACTATGCATATATCCATACTGCGAAATCCGGCGACGAGTTTATATAAAAATATATTTCAATAAAGTAATCAATACAGCGAAATAATAATTATTTACAAATGAAGTCAAAAATTGTATTGTCGGAATTGTACTTGAGGCACAAAGGTTTGAAAATGATTGCTACAATTAATTGACATTGGGAAAATATAGATATAGATAGATTTACCTATATAAATACATAAAGATTAATACAACGCATGAACACAGAGGGTTCCTTGGAAATATTTTATTCTTAGTATCCATCTTCTTCTTATATACTTAAAGTACGTATTTTCCATGCCATGCTCACTTAGCCTATGTTAATATATTACATTTACATTACTTATAATGTTGACTACAGTTGTCCAGATCTCATTTCGTGTAACAGGTGGGCTGAAAAGTTCGTAGGCTGATGTATAAGTACATAATCCATGTAATAAAAACATGTACATTTTTGATATTAACAATCAATAGCATCACATAAAGTGAGTAATAAGTGAGTTATTTACAAAAAATTTAAAAGTTTCATTCAATTTTTTCATCTTTTAAAAAATGATTAATTTTCCATTGCGTGTTTAGGTCTGGACACAGAAATAGCACGGTAGGCCGGTTCTGCGGAAATTAAATAAATTTATTAGTAATCTAATAAGTATTATAGCGTTTAAGCACTTAGAACGTCAATACTTTTTTGTGTGCTCATAATTTTTCAAAATTGCCTGGCATCGTCGGGGCAAGCTCTCCACTAATATTTGACATCTCCTTTGTGGAATTGCGTACCATGCCTCCTTGATTCCAGTCCAAAGTTATTCGGCATTTTTGAAAATTTTCTTGGCAATCTGTATCGTAACGTCGCTCCATAAATTTTCAATCGTGTCTGCATCGGGACTTTAGGCTGGATAGCTAAGGACGTCAATACTTTCTGCAGGGAGCCAGTTCTTCACACTTTAAGCTGCGTGCTTTGGATCATTGTCAGGCATAAAAATCCAATTCACCGGCATCGATTCCAAATCGAATGGTTCCATGGTTATTTTGAGAATGTTTAGGTATGCAAATTGGTCCATTCTGCCATCTATCCTTACTAATGGTGAAACACCGTAACAGGAAAACGTTCCGCCATGGTTAACAGTTTTGTAGTGTATCTGGAGTTTTACGCCTGACACCTGGGACGATGGACAAATGGTTTTCCATCCGATCCGATATGGTTCACCTTAATTTCATTGCTCGACAGAACCCTTTTCCAAAATTTGACGCTCTTTTCTAAATGTTCTTTAGGAAAGTCCAGCCGTGCTCTTATGTTTTTTTTGGACATACAACTAACCATCATTTAGAGGTCCTCGTACAAGTCTACTGGATACGTTAAGCCCAAATTCATTGTTTATTTTCGCCATAATCTCTCGGGATGATTTAAAAGAATCAGCCTTGCTTTGCCTGATGTTAACTCTATAAATAATTTCCGTTGTTTCAATTCCATTAGCTTTGCGGATTTTTTTATTTTCGATCAAATTTGGATCACTTTTAACCCTTTCGATCCGATAAGCCGTTGAAGTAAATAAACATATTTCGCATAATCAATCGAGATAACAGGCTTAGTAAAAACGTATTTTCCGCTAAAAAAACGAGTTCAATGAATCAGGGGCGGAGGGAGGGGTTGGGACAAATATATCCCGTCAGCATTTTTGGATGGGACACATTTATCCTGATCAGTACTTAATGCTCCCAATGCTTACATATTATTTCAACTGGTTTTTATATGAAAGCTAGTTTTATTTGTAATACAATGAACATTTTAGGTAAACACAAGTGAAATAAGTACATATCCCATGTTAGACTATAAAATAAAATAAATTTGAAATGAACGAAAATATGTATTTGAAAATTAGTATTTATTTATGATAAGGTGCAAAACAATCCTTGCATAGAGGATTCTGACATTCTTCGCACATTGTTTTTGTACGCCTCTCCTTTTTTTGTTCTGCGCAACTAGCACAACGCCTCCGATTGCGAATTTGTACCAGTAGGTGCCCAGCGACTATTTTTCTTTTTCGACCAGATATATCACTACGACGAACAGATGCCTTCTTCTTTCCCTCTTTAATCATGTTTTCAGCCAAAACTATCATAAAATCAATGAGTGGGTTTTGTCTTCGTCCCAGTTGAGAACTAATTATCCAAGAATTTCCAACAGACATCATAACTAGTCTAAAAAAAAATCTGGTATGCACTTTCCATCCTTGAATTTAAAAATTGAGATTTCAGGCAATCCAACACGTCTTCAATATAGAATAGTTTAGATGGTCCCTCTGGCTTTTCAGTAAGCTTTGTATTTTTATGCACCGGTTTAGATTTGCGAAAAATTTCTATTCGTTCGTTGGTACATTGCGTAATACGCATCGTTTTAAAACGTTGTCCTATATCTGGAATTCGAAGGCTGCTCACAGGTTTTCTTGGAACAAAACTCACAGTGGGTGGGTGCAGACCAAATAGTTGAGGTATTCTGAAAACTGTGTGCAGAATTTACTTCTTGTAAGTTATCTCCTATATCCTCGCCTTGATGATCAATATGCTCAGCATCACTGCTTTCAGTAGTAGACTCCTCACGATCTGTAGGCTTATCAGCACTACTCACGCCCGAAAAGTCTTTACCCTCATCAGAAGACTTCAAGATATTAGCAACTGCATTGCGATCTGTTGGTTTTGACATTGTTAGTCTGTACAAAAGTTATATAAGGAGCTTGAAATGCCTTCCCACAGTTCTCTTATACCGAGTTGTTGACGAGTGCTCTCAGAGACCAGGAGTGCAAGTCGAGTAGAGAATCGTTCGGCTGTCTGTTGTGATTGCAGCTTCTCGACGTCAAACCTTCCTTGTGTTTGTTGGCGTGCGTGTTTTGCTGCACAGAGGCGGGTGTGAATCTTGGCTGCAACAAGATAGTGGTCCGAGTCGATGTTAGGACCGCGGAGCGTACGCACATCTAAAACACTGTAGACGTGTCTTCCGTCTATCACAACATGATCGATCTGGTTGGCAGTTTTTCGATCCGGAGACAGCCCGGTGGCTTGATGAATCTTATTATGCGGGAATCTAGTACTACAGATAACCATATTGCGGGCCCCGGCGAAGTCAATCAGCGTCAACCCATTTGGGGATGTTTCCTCGTGGAGGCTGAATTTACCGACCGTCGTGGCAAAGATACCTTCTTTGCCTACCCTGGCGTTTAAGTCGCCAAGCATGATTTTAACACCGTGGCGGGGGCAGCGCTCATAGGTGTGCTCCAAGCGCTCATAGAAGGCATCTTTGGTCACATCATCCTTCTTTTCCGTCGGGGCGGGGCGCAAATCAGCGATATGTTGAAGAACCTCGCTTTGATGCGGATTGTGACTAGACGTTCATTCACCGGAGTGAGTCTCTCTCCCACCACGAATACCACACCAAACTTGCGCTCCTTTATATGGCGACTGTAGTAAATGCCACAAGGACCTACTCGTCTCAGTCCTTGTCCCGTCCATGGCATTTCTTGGACGGCGGTGATGTCAGCCATACACTAACGAGAAAAATTGTTACGATTTACTTAATAAATCTGAAAACTTATTTTGAAAGTGTGTTATCTCTCTGTCCATGACTGTAGATTGTACTACTAATATTAAATCCATAAGATTTTTAGTCAGCCCCTACCTTTGAAGAATCCGTGTACAAATTGACAGCTATCGAACTATTAGTTTATGAGATGTAGCATTTTAGATGAAGCTACTTATATTATTTTACAAAAATTGGGTTAAAAGGAATTTAGTGTGCATTGCTTTTTTGGAAAAAAATAATGTTAAAGCAAGGTTTGCGTTGATCAACATTTTTTGAACTCTGCACCAGGGAAATCAATCGTTGAAAAGTGGTTTGCTAAATTTGAACGAAGCGAAATGACCACCGAAGACGTTTAATACTCACCTATCCAAACGCGGTTAAATCGTCGAAAAAACAGCCTTTGGCAGGATAAAATCCGGGAGGCTTTTGCCGACAAAAACATCAAAAAAGTTCCCAAAATAACTTCAGATGCCCGTAAAGTGAAGTTGTTCGAGGGAGCTTCGACTCTAAAGATATTAAAGGAACGTATTGGAAAAATATTGTAAATTAATAATTCTAATAATAATGCTTTAATAAACGGATAATTTCACACCGGGGTCAAATCAACAGTCAATGAGTGGACTGCGCATGATGAACCGACCCCAAAGCGTGGAAAGACATAAAAGTCGGTTGGCAAGGTTATGGCATCAGTGTTTTGGGGCTTGATATAATATTCATCGACTTTCTTCTAATGGGAAAATGCAGCATTATTGTAGCTCTTGAAGGACAATTGCGAAAAAACCGCTTTATTTGAAGAAGAATATAGTGCTGTTTCACCAAGCCAACCGTGTCACTAATCAATGAATACGCCATCAAAACTTCTTAAATTGGACTTCAATTTGTTTCTGCATCCATCCATCGTATTCTCTAAATTTGGCCGCCAGTAACATTTTCATTTTTCAGAACTCAAGAGAATGATTGTTGTAGAGAAACTTAGCAACAATGAGATGCAATCACAAAAACTGAAGCTATGTTACCCCACACCTGTTATCTATGTGGTGAACAGGTAATGTAAACGATTTTTTAACACATCCAAAATTAACACAAATGTCCAAGCTTTATTCAGCTTTATAAAGGTAACTCGACCTTTTCTCTGCTATTGGTATTGGTTTAACTTATAGAAGGCCATTCAGTGGAATTAAGTCCAATAAGGTATTGATTGATCTCCTGTGAAGGAAATGTAATGTCATTTTGATTTAGTTCAGCGCTTCGCTAATTAGACTAATTTTTCATATTCTGGTGTCACATAGAAAAACTCCCTAAAGTTTAGTTGCGACAAAACACCTTGAACCCATTACTAACCTGCTAAGATTGTAATTTGAATTCCGGCTGGTACACCTACATGATTGTGGTTTTTGACCCAAGGTATTTAACTTTGATTTCGCAATGACGGGACAGTCGAGAAAAATCGCATGGAGATAGAGCTGCTGTTCCTGCGAGATATTTCCATGCTAGTGATAGCAAAGCGGAAAACCCCATCCTTTCAACCTCTTTAACCTTACAATTTCTTGATCTGTCTGGTTAGACTAATATGGAATGCACGGTAGGTAAGATCAAGGTGCCTCTACTGCTACTTTAATAGCTTCTCCACCAAACTTCCGTGAGCTAACCCGTAAGAAAGCTCACTCCTTTCTCCTTCAGTGGTTCTCCCATTCTTAAACCTCTTTGCAGGTATGAGCACATAGAAAAACTACAAATACAAGTCTCGCCGACAGTGTAATTCCAGTACAGTAGAGGCCCGCTAATCCGGCCGACAGCGTAATTCCAGAAAAATATTTATATTTATATTTTCAACATTCAACACTTTGCAATAGGGTATTTATATTTTCAATATACAACACTTTACAATAGACAGAAAAAAGGGCTGACGCAATATAGAATAATATATTACAATCAAATAACAGTTCTCATATTAACTTTTTCCCGTGAAAATTAAAAATTAATTGAATGGCCTTTGTAAATTTTTTCATGTTTCTCCGCTTCGGGAGGAGTATAATTCCGCGACACCCTCCTACTAAAAATGCAATATCTCGGGAACTAGTCTATTTCAACAATTTAATTTTAAATAAAAGGTGAGATTATAAAAAATGTATATTTGCTTATTAGAAAATTTAAAAATTAGGTTGAAAATTAAATAAATAAACGTTGTGTTCTAAATTTGGAGTTTTTGTTCGAATATAAAATTACACCACATACTTTTAACTAATTCGTCTGCAAATTTTTTTAAAATCGAGGAAAAGATTTGTGATATTAATTTTAAAGCAAAACGCAACTAATTTTCATTTTTATTTCATTAAATACGAAAATTCTCTTTAGTCCAATATAATATGAGTTCAAACTGAATTAATAATATAAAAAAAAAATAATTCAATTTTAAGCTCCAACATTCCAAGATGTTGATGCTATAACAAGTTATTGCAATTTGCAAGGATCAAACGGGGATATATTTTTAGATTTTGCAAAATCTTATTTCAGGCCGTTATAAAAGTGAAAATATAATACATTTTTTAATAGAGTTAATTTTATTTAATTATGCATTAAATGTGCGATGTATAAATTTATTCGAAATTCTTATTTTGCTTCCGCATAACTGTCTATTTTCTACTAGCATTGACGCCGTTGCTCGATCCAAACATTTTTTGAGACTCTGCAAATTTCTGTTAGGTATTCGTGAGGCCTCTGGCCCCAACTGTAATCCGGTGGATGAAAATATGGTCTTCCAGACGACTAATCTACAGCTTTGAGACCAGGAATTCTTCTTTGAAGAAATGTGATGGAGCAGAATCTTGCTGGAAAATTCAATGCTCTCAATCGAAGAAAGTATTGTTTAACTCTTTAACCCCGCCTCCTAAAGCAGAAGTGAAAAGATGTAGAGCTTTCAAAGAGACTCCACACCAAACCATTACAGCAGCGGGATGATCGCCACGTTAAACCTTTGGAATAACAGAGTATGAATTTTCGAAAGTTTTTGCATAGTTTCGATAATTAAAAATAGTTTCACGGCACAATTCCGATTTCTTTGGCGCCGCGATTTGAAGGTACCGTTGGAAAGAGGAAGTCCTCCTGATTAAAAAATATATGGGGTTATAGGTACCGCAAACGCTTAGTTTACGAGATATTCGACCTTAAAGTTCAAAAATTCCCAAAATTCGAACATTTCAACAAGCTATTTTACCACATTAAACACACTTTACTCACATTTTTAATTTCAAATTAATTAAATTAAACTATAAATTTTTAAATAAATCCACACTTTACACTTTTAACAGTCTTTTTACCGAAGAAATCTTTATTTTAAAAATAACATTTTACTCTCGTAGTGAACATCATGTGTGTGCTAAAAATTACGACGAAATGGAGCGCTGCCATGTGATAATAAGGAAATTCGCTAAATGCCTTTTTTCCCAAAAATTCCTCTATCCATTCATGTGAATATGTTCTTTATTTAATTTAATAAACAAATAAGTAATATTATATAGTAATATTATATAATAATATTACATATGTATATTGTCACCTAATATACAAAAAAACGTATTATCAAAAATAGATGGAAAGCGCTGACAGATATAATAACAAAAATTTAACCATTTTATAACGAAAACTCAAATTTTGTTTCAATATCAGTTCAAGATAACCAAAAAATATAACCACTTTATAACAAAACTCAATATATTTTTTTTTATTTTAACGCAGAAAGGAGTACTATGCGAAAGTACTTCAGTCACCCCGGGTATTCGTTCGGCCACGGTTAAATCACATATTACACATATACATACATATGTAGAAAGTACTTTTTTATAGTTGATATAGAAAAAAGAATCACGCGAAAAAACAAACAAAGAAAAATTGTTAAAAATCCTACATATTTGCTGTTTAAGATGTGGCAAGGCTTGTTTTCCTCACAATTGTAAACAATCAATAAAAGTGAAATGTTTAGAGTGTATAATTAAATATACAGAGGGAAAAACGTGAAAACATTTAGTGAAACATAGAGAAATACCATGTGTTATTAGTGCGAATTTTTGAACTTTTACTTTTTTTTATATATTGAGTTTCGTTATAGAGTGGTTATATTTTTTGGATATCTTGCACTGATATTGAAACAAAATTTGAGTTTTCGTTATAAAATAGTTAAATTTTGATTATATCTGTCAGCGCTTTCCATTTATTTTTGATAATACGTTGTTTTGTATATTAGGTGACAATATATATATAATATTTTTATATAATATTACTTATTTGTTTATTAAATTAAATAAAGAACATATCCACATGAATGGATAGAGGAATTTTTTGGGAAAAAAGGAATTTCAGCGAATTTCCTTATTATCACATGGCAGCGCTCCATTTCGTCGTAATTTTTAGCACAAACATGATGTTCACTACGAGTGTAAAATGTAATTGTTAAAATAAAGATTTCTTTGGTAAAAAAACTGTGTAAAATGTGGATTTATTTAAAAGTTTATAGTTTATTTTAATTTATTTGAAGTGAAAAACGTGAGTAAAGTGTGTAATGTGGTAAAATAGCTTGTTGAAATGTTCGAATTTTGGGAATTTTTGAACTTTAAGGTCGAATATCTCGTAAACTAAGCGTTTGCGGTACTTATAACCCATATTTTTTAATCAGGAGGACTTCCTCTTTCCAACGGTACCTTCAAATCGCGGCGCCAAAGAAATAGGAATTGTGCCGAGCGATGCTACATATTCTAAAACCCAACCGTTTTTATTCACTTATGTATGTATGTTTATCCAAGTATATTCTTATATTGATGAACATTACTTACCGTAATATTTGCGTGAATATCATATCGCTTGCCATTTTTGCCAATGAAGCGACATGTCAATTCGTCGACACTGGAATTCAGTATCTGAAAGCGCTCGTGGTTTTTGTTAAATATTTTTTCCAGTGTTTTTATTTCCAATTTTAATGTGTTCAAACAAGCCATCTCGAAACTGTCAGCGTCAGCGTGTGCACGTTTACCTCGCGTTGTGCAATTCAGTTGGATATACCAACTATAGACTTTGAAATACACCACAAAGGGGGGTGTCGGAGACACTCCTTTCCGCTAAAACTCTTCGTCTACTGTTTATTGGTGTTGTCTTGAATCTGGATGATGTTATTTCAGCTGATGCTGAAACTATAGACAGTTAGTTTGCTTTTGTTTCATCGCTTTTAATTGGTGTTTTAAATTTAATGTTTGCTTTATATTTTCTTCTAAATTGTAAACGCACTGACTACTGATGCTGGGAAGCTCGTGTATGTTCGCTTCTCGAGTATTACGCAGTGTACCTTTGACGATTCGATTTGCGCCGACGAAACGAAAGCACAAATCTGTTGCCAAATTCAAGCAAGAAGGAACGCAGCAGCGGGATCCACTGAAAATACGGGTGTAAAGGGCATTCAGGTACACTGCACTTTTTCACCAAAACCGTAACTGTCGTCACAAGCAACGTCAGCGTCAACCTTAGCGCTTGTATCTCTGTCGACTGCGCAGTAAGAGTCGTTTGAAATCGTTGTTTCAGGTAAAATTGGGGCGGATTTCACTTTTAAATGTAATTTTTTTTCAATACTTTTTTATTCTAATCACATGAAAACACTAAAATTTACAAATATTTAACACTTTTCGTAAATTATAAATTTTCCTCTTTTTCTAGAATAATTTTTAATTCACTTATAGTTCCATTTAGTAATTTTGATAATACAAGCACATTCGACTTTTTCTGGCCATAAAATTGTATGAAGCGAATTTAATAAAACAAGAACTCAAAATCGACCACCAGAGTACGAAAGTATAAGAAACGATAAACGACGACATGAAATGTACATTGTGACAAGAGGGGAAAATTGCAATGAAGAAATCGAAGTGAATCGAAGGAAATTACTGAGCATTAACTTGGAATTGGCCACATTGGTCTACCAATCCCTTCGCACTGCAATACCGCTTACGATGTCTCTTAACCAGACTCCCAACATCTATCCCTCACATCGTACGGGATCCTATTTCCATTGTTCGTACACTTTTTATATCTTTTTTTTCTATATTTCTTCACCAATTGAAATTCAAAGTTCTATTATAATTAAATTAACATATTTTTCTGAAAAAGCTTTTCATAGTCAATTATCCGCACACGCAAACAAAGTTTCTATTTATAAGAGCACATAAGATTCACAAAGCTGTGAAAATTAACCAAACCGAAAAATCACTTTCGCCAACAAATACAAGAAGCAAAGTGAAAGAAGGAAGACAAAAAATTACCAAAAGGAGAATACGGAGACGACAATTGCGACGCAACTTCGGCCTTACCATATTGAAGAATTACTATTTCCCTTCTTTAAAAGAAAAAGTACATTGGTTTTTTTGCCTTTTAAAGCTTATTACTAAAAAAAATAGTTTGAAATACATTATATTTTTATAATAATTTTACATATGAAATATTTTTTTACTAGATCAATATGTTATATGATGTACTGTTCATTATAATTAAAAATATTTTGCAGTGCTATGACTATGATCCACCATGTAGCTCTACCACAGATTCCAGTTAAAGTTTCTATGAGGTGCTTAAGGTTCAATTGACAATTATAAACGAAACTCTTGTGTTCGAGCGATCGTTCATGCCAAAGGTTTTATGAATTGCACGGTGTGTACGAGTGCTATTTTTTCAATGGATTGGCCTCCTGGGAAAGTCATGTTGCATTAGTAATACGGCAACATTGATGAATTATTTTTTCATTGGTGATATTTTATGACTTTTTCAACAATGTATGTAAAGCAGTGAATAACACCTACAGTTTTATTAATTCTGACAATTCCATTATAAATAGTTTATAACATTATGTGTAATAGAATGGCGACTTAAAAATTATATTAACATGTCTGGATTAAACTGTTAATTATCACGAAACTTTATTTAATTGTTATATTAATATATAATTTTTAAACCTGCCGATAGGGTTACCACTGCGAAAAACTTTTAAATTCCGCCCAAATTATTTCAAAAGCTGACAATTTTTAATTAAAAAATTAAGATCTATTGTACTTTTGAAAATATTAAATACATAATAAATTCGGTAATAAGTATATATTGAAAGTGTTTTCCATAAATAAATATTGGGACATACAATCCGTCACTATTGACCTGGAAGCTTTCTAACCCAAGTATGAAATTGAACTTTAATATTTATATATTTTAAGACCTTCCAACTCAATTAAAATTGCAGATTTATCTTTTTGTATGTACACATATTTTTAAATTTGTTGCTATAAACATATAATTCAAAATAAATTATTGTAATTCAAATTACAGAATGGTCTAAAAGTATTTATAACTATCCAGACATATATTTTTCTCTTTCTGAACATTAATTTTATAATAAATTAGATACATAGCACGTACAATGTCTATTGGAGAATATAAAAATTAAACTAAATGTGCTTTTTATGTTTTATAGTGCACAAACCCTTTCTGTCTATAAAATAGCACAGATAACTATCTTTTAATGTTATCTGTAGTGACAGGTGAGTTTAAGAAGATATTTAAGATACATTTTAGAAATACGTAAACAATCTGGCTTAGTTGTAGAGATACGTCTATTTTGACATTTTAAACGGATTTGGGGTGGAATGGAAAATGCTTACTTTGTTTTTTTTTATAATAAATTGTAAAGTGCTGTATACTAAAAAGTTGTTGAGTTTGATGCAGTCATTCACTTAGCACTATTAGACCTGCAATTGGTGTCTATATATATTAGTCCAGTCATTTAAGCTTAAATTAGGTAAGAATCTCGGAATTCGATATACCCATTTATATGTCTGTAAATACTTGTATATTGTATTGTAGGGTATACCTGCCATATGTAGGTTTTGAGACAACTTTAGGGTGTCAATATACAAGTATTTACAGACATATAAATGGGTATATCGAATTCCGAGGTGAACTTACTGTTATGAGTGGACTATATATGAACTATCACATACTGTTCAGCTCTCAAACTCTTACAAATCGGAGCGCGGAGTGTGTTCTTCCGCATTTGGCGGTTTTTCTGTTGTCTTATCTTCCTTATCTCCGGTCTGATCTACTTTCTCATTTACTGTGTTTTCAGATTCAGGTTCTTCCTCTTTTGTTTGTTCCTCATTATTGGCACCAGACGTACTCTCCTCTTCACCATTTTTCTCGGTGGTTTCAGTTTTGTTGTCTTTTTTAGTTTTTTTAGTTGGCTTTACTTTCGGCTTCCAGATTTTTAGTTTATTAACCATATATTTTACCTCGCGGTCAAGTAGTGACATTTTATCGGTAATGTCTTTAACTGTCAAGCGAACTTCATCATGGCGTTGTAGTTGCTCTTGAGCCTTGTTTTCAGACTTCTTCCAGTCACTGGTTTCGCCTATCACTTTGCTGAGTGTTTCGATTTCGACTTGTGTGAATACATCTTTCTCAGGATTTGATTCTTTGGTTAAATTTTTAGCACTGTCAAGAAATTTCTTTGCGCCATCAATCATACCATCCAGTGCCTTTAATGCTTCTGGACGTTCTGAGTGTTCCCAATGACGTGAAAAAAAGACATTTGTAAGTTTTTTCAACTCTTTAAAACGTTCCTCATACATTTCCGGAGTAGGATTTTCATGATCCTCATAAAGCCAATCGGATATTGTCGAGCACAATTCAAGAATTTTTTCTTTTTCTTCTGACGAAGCACAAGAAGCATACTCTTCTTCGTCTAATTTTTGTTGTGTTTCAATTACATGTGATTCAAGTGCATTCAAAGCCGACTCTAAGCGGTTGCGGATGGATTCAGCAGCATTGATGGACGACAATTTTTCTACAGATTTTTCATATGAGTCACCTGTTAGGGGGATGGTGACGAGTTGTGTTATTTTATGTTCCACAGGCTCTTTAATCGTAACTAATTTAATAGTGGCATTTTTAACACTTTTGTCTTTTTCGTCGTCTGATTTAGTTTCCTCAGTTTTATTGGCGCTTTTAGAATCTTTTTCATCCTTCTTTTCAGCTGTTTCATCTTTAGTTTTTTTAGGATCTAGCTTTTCAGCATCTTCGCCCTCACTATTTTCGGTGTCTTTTGCATCATCTTTTGAGAAAAGTTTGCTTATGGTGCTGCCAAGCTTAGCTAATGTTCCTTCGTCTTCCTTTTGTTTTTCATAAACATATTCCACACCAGCACAATGAAATATGCCTGAATCATCCAAGGTAAAGTAAGCCTTAATACCCTTAGATTCAATTACATCATTTTGGTGTTTCTCAATCAGTTCCTTCACTTTTAACAATTCCACGCGAGATATGTTCAATGAACCAATATAGGAAATTTCTTGGGCAGATAAATGACTTAAGTCGCCATAATGAACATTAAAGTCAAAGTCTTCGGTATGCTTGTTGAAAGTAATAACTTTTTTCTGCGGATAAGAGTTCATTTGGCTAAAGAGTACACGCTTTACTTGGCGCACTGCACTGCCATCACCAGGATCGCGTTCGAAAGTAACTTGAATTGGGAATATGACAGCGTCCTTTACAATGAATTTTTTTACTTTGAATCCAGTAGCTAAATCTGCTGCTTTGTATACTGCTCCCATTGTTGCGGCCTCGTCAGCATTCAAGCTCTTACCCAAATCTTGGTTAATGGCTTGCTTTAGGATTTCTTGAACTTTAGGTACACGTGTACCACCACCAAAAATTATAACTTGAGAAATAGTATCCAAGGAAAGTCCTGAGGCGGAGAGAGCTTGTTCAAGTGGTTTCACAACTCTTGGCCATAAATCTGCACCGAGTTCCTCTAATTTTTCACGAGTTACTTGCAGTTTAAAATCTATATCTTCTAGTAAATTCTCTATTTGAGCAAAATGATCATTATTCGCTGAAAGAACATTCTTAACACGGCCCGCCTCTTTGAATAGTTTGGCAAGTGCACGTGGGCTAGTTGTTACATCAGTCTCTGTTTTCTTCATGGCATTGAATTCAGCAGCTAAATAGTCACGAAGACGAAGTTGTAGCTCTAGTCCACCCAAAGTGCGATCGTAACCCACACCTAACACCTGTATAACCGGATTCGTTTCTTTTGTTACTTTGTCCTTCATTAACTGATAACTGACCACGGCTGCCGATGTTTTGTACGCCCCCATGTCGTAGAAAATAAAGTATTGGGCAGTCTCATTAATTTCTGTCCGGTGAAATACTCCATAGTTAAGGGCTACTGCAGTATAGTCATTGATCAGTTGCAAAACTTTTAGATTAGCCAATTCAGCAGCAGTCAACAAAGCTTCACGTTCTGCCTGTCCAAAATACCCGGGAACCGTAAGAACGCATTCAGTTATAACCTGAGAAGTGGATTCCTGTGCGAACTCCTTAGCTTTAACAAGTATTTGCGCAATTAATTCTTCAACAGAAAATTGCTCCGAATCACTTTTTCTAAAAATTACCGTGTTGCGCTCGGGATCCCCAATAATTTCATAATAAGGGAAACGTTTCCTATAAATTGATAATAATAGAAATATTAAAAATATAATTTAAAATAATCTTCTAATAGAATATCCATAATTTTATTTACTTTACTTCATAATTTACCCACCTGTACAAATCAACAATTGGATTGTCTATTGTCTTGCCTAACAAATCGAGTAAATAGCCATAAGCTGCAGCAGGTTCACGTATGCCGACAGTCATACCATCTTCACCAAATGTGCGCACACCATCACGAAATGCTAATAAAGCGGGTGTTTTACGTTTCGATTCCTTATTAAGCGCTATTTCCATTGGTACGCCGGCAGAAACTACACCAACTTTCATCCATTCTGTTCCTAGATCAACAGACATTACAGCCGCAGCATTGATGCCAGATATGTGGCTGCTAGCCAATACCAGCAGGCAGGCGGTTAAAAATAAGTGTAAAATACATGTTAATGACGTGGTACTCCGCTGTCGGTTTGCAGTATCATTTTTGATACTTGTGTCGGCTAACATGTTGTCTTCTTGCCGGTGTTTACGTATACTTAGTAGGAAAAATTCTGTATATTCTTAAGTTCTCCACCAGCTGGCTAACTATCTCGTTGATTTACCAAAATTTACAATAAGTATTTTTTTGGCAGGAGCAGGATATAAAAAACAAGTAAGGTTAGATTAAAAAAACGATAAAATATTTAATTGGTTTTATTGAAGCTACCTTTTTATTTTTTTTATTGAAATATTCAATACTGAAAATCTCAAAATAAAGAAGTTTATACTAATAAATCCTAGAACTTTCACAACTTTTATACCAACTGATATCTCTGAGCAAAATGACAGCGGCTGAAATATCTGACGTGTTCCAAAGCAGTTGTATTTTCAGCTGAGTTTACCGCTTTCTATAAAAGCAGAGTTGCTATCGTTTTTTTTCAGATAATAGAGTTTATTTGGCAATATGGGTTTTCACAATAAATTTGTTCATTTCACTTTGGGTTTATTAGATTAGGTAGTATTTAACTTTTTTCTTTTATTGTAAAAAAAATATTTGAGAATTAAAAAAATTATAATATTAGGGAAACTTTAGTATACCATCCCACGATTTCAGGGTTAAAAGTGGTATGGTTAGATAGGGCTGAGATTAAAAAAATATATAATTATAACCGACGCAAACTTTTAATTTTCGAGATATTTTCATTTAAAGTTAAAAATTTTGCAAATTTTATTATGAAAATTCTCGATTTCTAGTAATTATGAAAGAAAGAATTATCATTATGCACTTTTTATACACTTACACGAGAGAACGTGTATTATAGAGAAGGTTTATGCAGAGAACTTAAAACATAGAGAAGGTGCAGGTTCGACAGCGAACATTTGTTAGAATTGAAGTAAGGAATTCACCTCACAATCACAGAATTTACGCTGTGAAATGTTAACATTGTTTACAGTTCTCTGACATATTCAACCAGTGACTATGAAGAGAAAGAAAATATACTTATGTACGGCAAATGATGCCATAGCATATATGCGCAATCAGGGAATATTGAAGAAAAATAAGTTCTTTGATATTCCATTTTTAACAGCGAAAAATGTGTACAAATACAGCTCTCTCACATACTCAAGAATATGAAGAGACATACATACCCCCAACAACAGCATTGTGATATTTTCATGCTTAAATTTTTCCTTTCAACCAGGGAATCGCAATGTAAGTAAATATGTATGCTTTTGCGTTTTGCCGTCGGCATTTCCATATTGGCATGTAAAAATAATTATAATATGAGTATAATTGTGTATGAATGCATGCATAGTAATATTTACAGTCAATTTGGACTTGCATATTTAATAACTTTCTTTGATTTTTACATAATATACCATACTAATAAACATTTTTGTATTATATTTCTTACTAATATAAATTAAATTTATCACAACAATATATACACATGTATGTACATATGTACATCTTCTATTATATTAATCTTATGTCTCTGCACCTGCTCATATGAATGTATGTATAAACATGTGCGCGTTCAGAAATTCAAATCGCAATTTTATCACTTATCAATATACCTTATTATATACTATGTTCGGACCGACAACGAAAACATGTTTTCGTGGGAAAAACTGGTTTTCGCACGAAAACTTGTGTTTTCGTCCATCTAAAATCTGTCAAACGAAAACACAGTTTTCGCTGAAAACTACTTGAAAACTTACATTCCACTCATTATAATCGGTGCCTGCCCTGTTTTTGGAAGACATATTTTGCCGGCCCTAAATTGTCCCCTGCAAGACGGGTAGCTGTTAGCAAACGAAAGTAACACTATTTGATGTTCAATGGTTATCTCGCTCTAACCAATGGCAAATATCGCATGCTGCCTTGTTCTAACAGAATACATGCATTTGTTAGCAAATCTCTTCACAGTATGTTACGGGTAACAAATTCTTTGTTAGCGCATTGCTTTATGTGTTATGGATAACAAAAAGTATTTGTTACCCGAATATCTGTTAGTGTTATTATTTTCGTTATCAGTTTGTTACCTGTAACATATAAGCATGTTAGCAAGAACAAGCAGTAACAAGATTATCTGTTACCCATTTGTTACTTCTAGCAAATTCAATTCTTTTAAATAAAATTCAGTTTTTTTATTATTTCGCTTTATTTAATAATAACATCAAAATAATCAAATATTTACTTAAACTAATAGCGAGCTCCACGTAATGCTCGTCCTCCAAGTCACCGATGATGCGGCTAATTGAATGGTGCGTCTTTGTTATACGCATCCAAACGCTCCAACTGATTTCCGTAATATTAAAAATTTTAATTACACACACGCTGCTGCTGGCGTACGCCGACGATATTGATATCATCGGCCTCAACATCCGCGCCGTTAGTTCTGCTTTCTCCAGGCTGGACAAGGAAGCACAGAAAATGGGTCTAGTAGTGAACGAGGGCAAGACGATAATGGTCATCAAACAAACAGTGAACTCGCTCCAGCTCTGAAAGTATTCGACGCTGTACCCGCCGGGGGAAGCGGAGGAAGAGGAAGACCTCCACTCCGTTGGAAGGACCAAGTGGAGAAGGACCTGGCTACGCTTGGAATATCCAAAAGGAGAAACGACTGGCGCGCTGTTGTTAGCTCGGCTATAATCGCGTAAGCGGTGTCTACGCCAATTAAGAAGAAGAATCTTTTTCGTTTACTCTATATAAAAGAAATTAATAACATATATAGTATAAATGGATATAAGAAATTAATTATAAAATATCAAATAATGAAATAACGAACTTACCTCTTTAAAAACCAAAATAAACTGCGCTTTTCGTTTTCTTCTTCTTGAAAAATTGGGCAAGGGCAAGTTAATATTACAATATGTTTAGAATGTCGATAGTTTTTCTCTATCTTACTATGTATTTTCCCATTCAATTGAAAATTCCAGAAAATGTAACAGTGTTAGTGAACAGCTAAAAATGTTTCAATGTGTTTGTGCAATCTGTTACCTCCGTCTTGCAGGGTCACTTGATATTTGTTTACATTCCATATACAAAAACAGCTGTCGCTTGATGTGGTGAACACATAGAGGGCGACAGACTGCAAACTACATCTGTCAAATATTAAAATACACACGTTCTTAAGGGCAGTGTTATTTTGACAGCTGCACGACTACACGACTGCAGGCCGACAGTTGTCGTTCTCGCTAACTTCAATATCCTCCTATTTTTGCCAACGACAGTAGGACGACAGTAGAGTTGACAGTAGAATGGAAGATAGAAAGAGGAGGTAGAGTGGTGATGCCACTAATATGTAAAATATAAAATTATTCACAGCTCTAACAAACTTGACGTTATTTTACAAATAAAAGCATAAAATAGCTATATTATAGCTCTATTATATCATTTGTAATAACAATTGATAATTTAAAGCAAAAATATTTACCTATTTACTTATTTTTGCATAAAAAATTTCATTTTGAACAAAATATTAAAATTTCCATGAAGTGAAAGGAATTAGTATGGCCACAACGAAATTGTGTACATACAAAATGGACAACTGCGTTGTTTTGTGTACATGCCGGCCATTGTGTTGTTGTTGCTTCTCAAAATGTACATGTAGTAAGATGAACAACGACGTTTTCAGTTCACTGTCGTGCTGCTGCAGTCTGTCGCAGTCATTGTGTTTACACTTTCATATTCTCATATTAGGGGCATTCTCTTGCTCTTGCAAAACCTTGCACGGTGCAGAAATTGCAGAATTTTCCTCTTGGTGCAACGGCACAACAACAAACGCACGCAAAAAATTATTTGCAATGGCTATAAATATGTCGGACCAAAACCCACGTTTATTTTCGTGCCGCCATATATCACTAGATTCTGCAATGGGTGCTCTCTTGGCCTTGGATATTTCGGTATAGGAATTTTGCATTTTGTGTCATCGTGCAATCTTGCAAGAGCAAGAGAATGTCGATATTGATAGTTGTCAGTGAAAACTCATCGAAAACACACATTGTCGGTCCGAACGACTTAGATTCCACGGCATACAAATGTATTCTCAAAATGTTTTCAATGTCGGTCACAACATAGTATTACATGTGCGCGCATTGATCTGTATGTTCATACATTCATATATACTTATATGTACATATATTTGTATATCGTCACCTAAAATGCAAAATAACGTAACAACATTTTCGAAAATTTACAGTGGCGTGAATGAAACACGAAACAAAACGGAACAAGAGTGAAAAAAATTTAATATTGGTTTAAACTGGTTCATATATGACCGCAGAACCTGAAAATGTTGGACATATGTAATATTATGTATGTAATTTGAAGTAGTGAATCGTAATCAATAGGATACTCAATTTCGATTTTTTTGATGATACGTTAATTTGCATTTTAGGTGACGATATGTAGGAGGATAGAGTCATGTGTAGAAGTTCACGCAAGTGAGGAAGGTTCTCTAATCGCCATTCACTTGGGAGTGGCCAGAAACGATTCTTTTGCACATGGCTCAAGCAGCTCACAACTTCCGGTCTTTGACCAAGTATCGTCTGGGTAGCTTAAGAACATCCGTTTGAAGGCGAGCTAAAGTGAGAAGGCGAAACATCCCCTACATAGGGTTGTGCGCTGGTTTTGGGACCCGACACGTAGAACCCCCAAAGGTGATCTAGTCACCGATGCCCAGAGCATACTTAAATTATGGAGGGAACACTTCTCCAGCCTGCTGAATGGCAGTGAACGCACAACGCCGGGAGAAGGCGAACCCGATTCCCCAATCGATGACGATGGAGCAGACGTTCCATTGCCCGACCACGAAGAAGTTCGAATAGCAATTACCCGCCTGAAGAACAACAAAGCGGCGGGGGCCGATGGATTACCGACCGAGCTATTCAAACACGGCGGCGAAGAACTGATAAGGAGTATGCATCAGCTTCTTTGTAAAATATGGTCGGACGAAAGCATGCCCAACGATTGGAATTTAAGTGTGCTCTGCCTAATCCATAAAAAAGGAGACCCCACAATCTGCGCCAACTACCGTGGGATAAGCCTCCTCAACATCGCATATAAGGTTCTATCGAGCGTATTGTGTGAAAGATTAAAGCCCACCGTCAACAAACTGATTGGACCTTATCAGTGTGGCTTTAGACCTGACAAATCAACAACCGACCAGATATTCCCCATGCGCCAAATCTTGGAAAAGAGCCGTGAAAGGAGAATCGACACATACCACCTCTTCGTCGATTTCAAAGCTGCTTTCGACAGCACGAAAAGGAGCTGCCTTTATGCCGCGAATTTGGTATCCCCGCAAAACTAATACGGCTGTGTAAGCTGACGTTAAGCAACACCAAAAGCTCTGTCAGGATCGGGAAGGACCCCTCCGAGCCATTCGATACCAAACGAGATTTCCAACAAGGCTACTCCCTATTGTGCGACTTCTTCAACGTGCTGCTGGAGGTGCTACTTCGGACTGAGTAGTCAATTGAAAAGTAAAGTCCTCTCTCGACGAACAAAAGCTAAACTCTCTAAGTCGCTCATAATTCCCGCCCTGCTGTATGGTGCAGAGGCTTGGACGATGATAGCAACTGATGAGTCGACGTTACGAGTTTTCAAGAGAAAGGTTCTGCGAAAGATTTATGGTCCTTTGCGCATTGGCCACGGCGAATATCGCATTTGATGGAACGATGAGCTGTACGAGATATACGACGACATTGACATAGTTCAGCGAATTAAAAGACAGCAGCTACGCTGGCTAGGTCATGTTGTCCGTATGGACGAAAATACTCCAGCTCTGCAAGTATTCGACGCAGTACCCGCCGGGGGAAGCAGAGGAAGAGGAAGACCACCACTCCGTTGGAAGGGCCAAGTGGAGAAGGACCTGACTTCGCTTGGAATATCCAATTGGCACCACGTAGCGAAAAGAAGAAACGACTGGCGCGCTGTTGTTAACTCGGCTATAATCGCGTAAGCGGTGTCTACGCCAATTAAGAAGAAGAAGAAGATATTTGTATACATTACAGCACAAATAATGCATAAGCATACAAACATATGTACATATGCGTACACATGTGAATATGTCACCAACAAAAATTGGAGGATTGTTCTACAAAAACAACAATTGTCTCAAATAGCAGAAGCATCACAAGTCAATATGGCAGCGAAATTGACGAATAGTAAATTTTGCAACAAAAACGATTTCATTCAAAAACGCAGGCGCATATTCCACAAGCGACCGCGCTTCATTCATAAAAACAGACGCCGTAACATCTCGCCGAGCATGCATTTGCCTATAAGCGACTTTTCGCGGTGATGGCAAAAGCTAAAAATCATAAATTGAACAACTTTCTGGTGTTTGTTCTAAGAAAGAAGTGAGAAAAATGGCAACATAGCTGTTGTCGATTTATAATATTTGTCAATTCTAAAATATTTTTCCGTGGCTCGCAAAAATCAGCGTCGAGGTGTATGCAAGCTCATACAAAAACATACATATTTACGTTAGCTTGTAGGCGAAGCTGTTCGAGCAGCAAGGGAAGCGGTAACAATCGGCGGCCATTCGTTTATTTTTTTCGGCACAGCTTGGATTTTCTACCAGCAACACAATGTTGTGACGCTTTGTCGTCGCGTCAGTGCTTCGACAGATTGACTCTTTGATAAAACGTCAGTTTCGGCCATTGGTTGACCGTGACAACGGAAATGCGTGCGGCATTTGTTATTCCCTTATGAATGTTTGTACATATGTACATATGTGGCTCGTATTTGCTTCGTAAACATACAGACAAATGTGCCAAAGAAATAATATATGTATATGCCATAGAAATTCTATTGGTACAAATGTAGATATGATAAGGGAATAGTGGGAATAGGCATATGTGAAGGTCATCAATTTTTTTTGTAGAAATAAAAAGAATGACCCAAGACGTGTTTAAATGAGCACATTTGAGTACATTTGGCACATCTTCATTTTGTAATGTCGAAATTAATATAATTTTTGAAATAATAATTTATTTAAAATTATTTTTTATTTAATTTTTCCCGAATTTGTAAAAAAAAATAAAATTTATACCATTTTTCGGAAAAAATGGTTCATATGATACATAATAATCACGCATATGTGACACAGATAATGCTTTTTTACATTCTCTGTGTAATTTGTATATTTTTCTTCAAAGCATTTTTCTTTACTCATTCTCGCATGAATTCTGTCGTTTTACATATATTTTTGCCATTGAACGTGCTCATTTCTGCTAAATAGCAGCGAGAATGGTGAATTCCTTAACTACAATTCTATCAGCTCTATTAGCTGCTGAATTTGCACTTTCTCTATGGTTTAAGTCAGTGGCGTAGCTACAACTTCGGGCGCCCGGTGCCAAGGATGTTTTGCCGCCCCCTTTATCTACCTACCTACACGTTTCATGAGGTGGTTCGAACAAAAGTGAATTTTTACAAAATATCTTCGATATTAAGTATATAAAATTTAGGAACTAGAAGCCACGCAAATTCGGAAGTTCTAAAATTCTCACGATACGGTTTTTGAGGAAATTGATAGTAAATATACAAGACATCTTATAAAAAGCCATAGAAAAAACCCATTTTCGCCCTATATCTTGTACATTTTTGACACAATTTGCAGGAATTTTTGCCTGAATTGGAGTTTTTAAATACCATTTTTGAAAATTTGGAGAAATAAAAGTATTTGTTAAATTCAAAGCATAGGGTAACTGTGAGAGTGACACGTCGCTAGACAAAGCTAGAAAATTGCATCTTTATGCATTCTATCACTATTTTTAAGAAAGATATAAGACAGTGGCTACGCCACTGCTTTAAGTTCTCTGATTCAATTTGCACCTTCTGTATGTTTAAAGTTCTCTGCTCTAACAGCTTCGCCAACAAACTCGCGTAAATATGTATGAATATATACGTATGAGCCTGCATACATATCGAAGCAGACATATATTATAAATCGACAACTGCTATGTTGCCACTTTTGTCACTTCTTCTGTGTTTTGCGGGTTTGCGCGATTGACACTTTTCCCTTCCAGAAAAATATCAGAAATTGTTCAATTTATGATTTTTAGCCTTTGCCATCGTCGCGAAAAGACAAGGCAAGGGCATGCTCGGGGAGATGGCACCATGTGCTTTTATGAATGAAGCGAGTTTGCCGGTTGAAAGTGCGCTTGCGTTCAAGAATGAAAATGTTGAAGTTAAGTGTTTTTCTAAAAATTTTGGCATCGACTATTTGGCTGCCGTGCCTATTGACTTGTGACGCCGCTGATGCTATTTGAAACCATTGGTGTTTTTGTAGAACAATATTTGTAATTTTTGCGGGTGACATATCTACATGTGAACGCATATCAGTTTGTGTGTTGTGTATGCATTATTTGTGTGCGAATGTCATACGCACATATTTATGTACATTTATCACTATTGTAATATATTTAATTTCTTTAATATATTATTATAGTTTGTACATATGTAAAGAAGTATACACATAAGTATGAATATATCAAATACAAGAAATAATTAAAAATAGGTCTTATGTTCAGATTAACTACGAATATTGCTTTGGAAAATTAATTTAATTCAAATGTATTAAAAGTATAAAAATGTAAGCAAAAGAGCTAATATACGACTGTAATAGCAATATATAGTTCTGAGCATAATTTTTATTCCATGCTCAGCTCTGTTCAAGCGCAACTGTTAAGATTTCTCCTGCTGAGCTGGCAATGGTTAAACTCCCTCATCTCGACCGAGTTAGCCAAAAATATTTTTACGTTCTCCGCGCCGTGAACCTTCTCTATGATAACCTTTCTCTGGGCCAGTTTTACGATATTTTATTTTTCGAAGGGGTACTGTTTTGGATGAGCGTGTTTCACCACAGAAAATTACTAGCTGCTTTCCCCAAAGTTTACATCGGGGCACGAAAATAACGGAATTAAACATTTTCAGTGTAAAATGAGAACGATTATGCTAATTTCAATGTTTAGATATGTACGCTTACAAATTCCTATATTTAAAATGCGCAAACGACTCTCCATATAATTTATAGATAGCACTTCATATATACATACCTACAAATTAAATTATTTCTTGACGAATTTCTTAACATCTTTTGAATCATATAATAAAAACATGTTTGTATTATTACCTAAATGATTAATTAATTTAGGTTGGATAAGTTATATACTTATATATGTATGTATTTATTTGCTGGGAATTAAAAATTTTGATAACATATTAACAGACCAAGCTGTCACGCATATTCACGTCTGAATGGAATTGTGTGTGCTTGTAAATAAATTTGAAACAGCGATCCGCATGATGTTTGTAAATTTGTCTACACACAACTTTGTATGTAAACATGTACTTTTATTGTTTCATGCGAAATCTCCATTGTCACGGACAACCAATGGCCGAAGCTCTCGTTTCGTCAAAGAGTCTAGTGCTGAACACATAGAGCGCGACATGACATGGCAGCACGACAGTGAACTGTAAAGCGACATAATAGCCGAAACAGCCAAAAACGTAAACCCGTGGCCCATGTCAGCTGATACGACCTATCTTATGGGAGTGCAATGTAGGAATGTAGGAATCCACGGCATTTGGATTTTTGCCGTAGAAACGTGTCAGCTCTCTCACAACGCAGGGTTGTCAATTTCGATATACTGTAGTAATTATAAAAGTTGTCTTCAATATGTTTGAAATTTTCTTAAACTGACTCAAAATCAGAGTCGAATGCTATTATTTATAAAAATATAAACTATTTTTAATAGTTTGTTTTCAGGGGGTCACGGGCTCAACTTTTGACACATTTGGCTCGCTAAGGAAGGCAAAGGAAGGAAGGGAGTAGCGTTTTTGGCTGTTTCGGGTAATAGCTGTCCATTTTGCATGTACACAATTTCGTTGTGACCATACTAATACCTTTCACTTGAATGAAATTTTAATATTTTGTTCAAAGTGAAATTTTTTATGCAAAAAATAAGTAAATAGGTAAATTTATTTGTTTTAAATTATCAATTGTTATTACAAATGACATAACAGAGCTATATTATGCTTTTATTTGTAAAATAACGTCAGGTTTGTTAGAGCTTTGAATAATTTTACATGTTACATATAAGTGGCATCACTCCTCTCTACTGTCAACTCTACTGTCTCTACTGTCACCGGCAAATATAAAAATATATTGAAGTTAGCGAGAGCGACAACTGACGGCCTGCAGTCGTGTAGTCGTGCAGCTGTCTAAATAACTGTGTCCTTAAGAACATGTGTATTTTAATATTTGAAAGATGTCGCTTGCAGTCTGTCGCACTCTATGTGTTCAGCACTTCAATGTGTCAAAGGACTGACGCGACAACAAAGCGTCACAACTTTGTGTTGTTGGTAGAAAATCCGAGCTGTGCCGAAAGACACAAACAAACGAACGCCGATTGTCACCGCTTCCCTTGTAATGTAAAAGGTCTGCGAAAAACTCATAGTGGCACACAAATAGGACAAGATGCCAAGGCCGCACTCAAACTGGGAAAAATAAAAATTGGGCGGTCAATCTGTCGCCTTCGAGAATATTCGCCTATTTCCAGATGCTATAAGTGTTTCCATCTGGGTCACGTGGCGCGTAATTGCTGAAGTTCGACAGACAGATCTTCTCAAAGCACACGTTGTGGAGCAGCGGGACATTTAACAAAGGTATGCACAAACGTTCCGAGCTGCATGCTCTGCAATGGGAACACTCAGTATTGAGCATGACTTGCCCCAAGTACCTGGAGATGATGAAGTCTCTAAGAAAATGAGGATAACAGTTAAACTTAAATCATTGCGCAGCAGCAAAGGATTTGCCAGATCAGACAATTACAGAAGAGTACATTGATGTCGCCCTACTAAGTGAGCAACTCCAGCGTCCGGAAAGCACATGGATTACAGGCAAAAACGGCAAGGCAGCAAAATGGTCCTGCAAAGGACAACCTTTTAATACCAGCTCCAGAGAAACTGTTTTAAATGGGCGAATATACAGAGGATATATTTTGTAAATTGCTATGCTCGTCTGTTGGATATCTTACTTTTTGCACTGTACGAATCCAAAAAAAAAACGCTATGGAATGTTCAACTCAAAAAGACAAAAAGATGTAGTTTATTCAAAAGTTAAAATGCAAGTGAAAGAATGTTCTGGTTTTTGGGTTTCTTACAAAACTAAAAATCAGGGTTACTCAAAAATGTAAGTTGCTAAAGGGTTGCATTTCAACACGCCACCTCAACGAACATATTTGAGCATTACAAGTAAATATATTTAACTCAAGTTCAACATTTTAGTAAATTTTTCATGATTAGGTCTGGCTAGGTTCTTAGTAAATATGTCTGCAATCATATTACTAGTGCTGCAGTAATTAAGTTTGATTTCGCCACCTCGATAGATATTTCTTATAAAATGATATTTAATATCAATGTGTTTACTTCGAGCGTGGTATACGGGGTTCTTGACTAAATTCATCGCGCTTAAATTATCTCCGTTCACTATCATCGCATCCGGGCATTCGAGTTCCATTTCAGTTAATAGCTGCTTCAAGTAAACAGCTTCTTTAACAACGCATGCTAGCGCCATGTATTCGGCTTCTGTGCTGCTAAGTGCAACCGTCGTCTGCTTTTTACATTCGTATGAAAACACTCCTCCGGCTAACATAACTGCATACCCAGTATACGATTTCCGATCACCCGTGTCGCCACCCCAGTCGGAATCCACAAAACACTCAATTGGTTTACCGGTTTTGTTATACCTCAGTTGCATATCTTGTGTGGTGCAAAACCTTAAAATGCGCTTTGCGCGCTGATAAGTGTTCTACATGTGGATCATTGTTACGCTGTGCTAGCTTACAAACCGAGTGCAAGATATCAGGTCGCGTGCACACTAGATACATAAGTGACCCAATGAGTGATTGATACTGCACCTGATCTGCTTTTTTACAATTTTGGTCATTACACACAACTTGGTGTCCTGGATCTAAAGGGATGGCGATCGGTCGACAATTTTCCATTTGGTACTGGCGCAATAACCTTTTAATATGTCCCTTCTGACTAATGGCAATAGCTCCAGTTTCACCATCTCTCTCAACCTCCATGCTTAAAAAGTGCTGGACTTGACCCTTGTCCACAACTTCAACTTTATTTGATATCATATTCTTTATAAGTTTTAAGTGACTGTAATCCGAGCT
>NC_065922.1:61426246-61438849 GCF_024586455.1 Bactrocera neohumeralis
AAAACAAAAAGTTCATATGCAATTTTTTTTGGTTCTTAAAGGAAAGGGTTAAAAAAAATCTTAGGATTTAATATTGTAGTAAATCTACAGTCAGGGAAGAAAATAACACACTTTAAAAAAATTTTTTTGGGTTTTATTAAAAATCTAAAATTTTTTTCTGTTTTTTTTGGCTGCAAAAACCCCCCAAAAATGGGGAAAGGGAAAGGACTGAGACGGTGGGTCCTCTTTTACTAAATCCCCAAATAAAGGGGAAATTTTTGGGTGTGGTATTTTTGGGGGGAAGATCATCTGAATGAACGTTTCAAATCCGCATCAAGCGGGTTCTTCAACATATCGCTGTTCCCCGGGAGGGAAAAAAGAAGGGATGTGAAAAGTGTTTTCTATGGCGCGAACCCTGGACCCCCCACTTTAAAAATCTGCGGCAAAGCCAGGTAAGGAAAGAAATTTTGGACGGTCGGTCAGCCCACGGGAAAACACCCCCAAATGGTTATTTGATTAAAAAGGGGCCCCAAATAGGATCTGAGTACTAGATTCCCCATAAAAGTTTCATCAAGCCCCCGGGGTTTCGTTTCTAACTTCCCCCGGTCTCAAGCACTCCCATCTTTTTGGAACTGGGGGATTTCAATTTTTATATTTTTTAAGATCAATGTAAAAACCAATAAACCCAATCATTTTTAAAATTCTTGAATCTTCAGGGGGGTAAAGACTTTCGGCGGGTTGAGGGATAACCTCGATCTGGGTCTAAAACTGAAACAAAAAGATTACATTTGATCATCAAGGCGAGGATATAGGAGAAAATTCAAAAGTAAATTCTGTTTTCAAAATCCCTCAATTTTGGTCAACCCCCCCATGGTTTTTTTCCCCAAGAAAATTTGAGCACCTTAATTCAGATATAGGAAAGTTTTAAAAAGGGTAAGCAATGTACCAAAAACAATAAAATTTTTTCAAAATCTAAAGGTGCATAAAAAAAAAGCCAAAGGGGACCATCAAAACTATCTATATTAAAGATGTTGGTTCCAAACCCAATTTTAAATTAAAGGGATAAATAAAAAGTTTTTTTTAGACTAGTTATGATTTTGGAAATTCTTGATAATTAGTTCTCAATGGGGCAAGAAAAACCCCCTCAGTTTTAAGTGTTTTTAAAAAGAAAGGGGAAAAAGAAGGGATCTGTTGTGAGTATATATCTGGGAAAAAAGGGAAAAAATGCTGGGCACCTCTTTTAAAAATTCCCAGGCTTTTGGTTTAAAAAACAAAAAAAAGGAGTACAAAAAAAATAGAAAATGTCAATCCCCTTTTAAAATTGTTTTCATTATCAAAAAAATCAATTTTCAAATACTATTTTGTCCCTTTTAATTTATTTTTTTTATAGTCTTAAAAAGGGTATTTTATTTCAGAACCAAATGTTTTTTATTTTAAAAAAATACTTTCATAAAACCAGTTAAATAATATAAGCATTGGGGATTAATATGATCAGGATAAATGTTTCCATCCAAAAATCTGGGGAAAATTTTAACCCCCCTTGATTCATTGAATTTTTTTTGGGAAAAAGTTTTCTAAAACATCTATTGATTTGAAATATTTTTATTTCTTCAAATTTTCGGGTCGAAAAGTTAAAAAGATCAAATTTGATCAAATAAAAAAAACCCAAATAATGGAATTGAAAAGGAAATTATTTTTGGTTTTCAGGCAAAAAATTATTCTTTTTAAAACATCCCGAAGATTATGGGAAAATAAACCAATTTGGGCTTGATCCCGAAGCTTTAAGGGGTTAAAAGAAGGTTGTTGTGGCGAAAATTAAAAAAAATTTTCCAAAAAAAATAAGAGACCTGGGCCCCAAAAAAATTTTTTAAAAAAAATTTTTAAGGTTTGTAAAGAAATTGGGGGGGAAAATATCGGACGTGGCCATTTTCCCTTCCCAGTGTCAGGGTAAACTCCAGATAACCCCAAAAAGTTAACTGGTGGATCGTTTTTCCCCTTTTCGTGGAAATTTTTGGATAGATGGGAGAAAGGACCAATTTATACCTAAAAATTTCAAAAAAAACCTGAACCATTATTTAATCGTCCCGTGAATTATTTTTTTTTACAATGTTCCGGATCTCCCTATGGATATATACTTTCAATACCTATTGTAATAAATTTTCAGCATGTACATATTTATTATATGATGCCAGTGATAATAAAACGTCCCCACTAAACCATGCACATTTACGTTAATTTCTTGGATTTATCTCTAGACTGGTGTACTCTCTGCCTGCTCTGGCGCTACTTGCTCCTTGACATTTACACTTTATTCTTTAGTCGTATGATATCTATCGCACAACCCATTCAGTCATTGGCTCAATCTCTCCTTACACTTTCTTTCGTTCAGACTTTTGTAAGGGCTGCTTTTTATTGTTTTTAATTTTTACGACTTCTATTCCAATGCGAGCCTTTACACATCGATTTTTCATAAGCAAGGTGACATTGTCTACATTTCGGTTATCCTTTACATGTTCTTGATACTAACTGCAAATCGTACCACCATTTTAAATATATATTTATTCCAAACGTACATAATCTTTCAGCTTTTACTCTATTTTACCTTCCTTGTAGGCCTTTATGGATTGTTTCAATGTGTGTGCAATATGCTGTTATATTTTTATTGCCTCACTACATTCTTTTGTGGGTGTTATTTTATGTTGTTTCTCTTAGCATGGCGTTTTTCGTCGTCTTTTACAGTTAATATTCTCGCCAGATGTGTTATTTTTGCAGCTTCTTACAGCCTTTGTTGTTGCAGTGGCTTTTGTTTTTGCATTGCGGCGTTTAATAGAGTATGATTCGTTGCACTTTCTCGGTCCGGTTCAATGCTCAATAAAGGTTAAATTACTTTGCACGTTTTTACTTTTGTTTTTCCTTGGTCTGGTCTGGTTTTGTGTGTGTCCTCATTCCTGCTCCAAAAAACAAAACACCATGTTCCATCTGAATTTTTAGTATATACTAGACTCGTTTATAAATTTTAACTATAGTTTTGAACATACATATGTACACACACATATTTGCATAATTTAATACTCTTATACATTCTCGTATACACGAAGTATGTGTGTGGTGCTTTTTCAGTTTTTTATAACTGGAATTTTGTAATTTAAGAACAGCGTTTAAGTTATACGGTCAAATATGGTGGAATTCCTTACGCTTAATTAGTATGTTAGCTGAAATCCTAAATAACTGTTTTACTTACGATTAATATTTAACGTAAGCATTAAGATAATTAAATTAAGAGGAATTTATCAATGCACAGTGATGAAGCAGTGTACAATATTTCCCCGAGTAGTGTACTGTTTGTTAAACGGTAGCTGATTATTATCGTCAATTTCGCCTGGCCAGATTGGGTATTTTACAGCACTAGAGCGAAAAGATGATATTGATATCATCGGCCTCAACACCCGCGCCGTTAGTTCTGCTTTCTCCAGACTGGACAAGGAAGCAAAAAAATGGGTCTGGCAGTGAACGAGGGCAAGACAAAATATCTGCTGTCATCGCACTCGCGACTTGGCACTCACGTCACTGTTGACAGTTATAACTTTGAAGTCGTAGATAATTTCGTCTATCTTGGAACCAGCGTAAACACCCACCAACAATGTCAGCCTTGAAATCCAACGCAGGATAACTCTTGCCAACAGGTGCTACATCGGACTGAGTAGGCAATTGAGAAGCAAAGTCCTCTCTCGACAAACAAAAACCAAACTCTAGTAAGTCACTCATAATTCCCGTCCTGCTATATGGTGCAGGCCTTGGACGATGTCAACAACTGATGAGTCGACGCTGCGAGTTTTCGCGAGAAAAGTTCTGCGAAAGATTTATGGTCCTTTGCGCGTTGGCCACGGCAAATATCGCATTCGATGGAACGATGAGCTGTACGAGATATACGACGACATTGACATAGTTCAGCGAATTAAAAGACAGCGGCTACGCTGGCTGGGTCATGTTGTCCGGATGGACGAAAACACTCCAGCTCTGAAAGTATTCGACGCTGCCCGCCGGGAAGCGAGAGAGGGAAGAACCTCACTCCGTTGGAAGGACCAAGTGGAAAGGACCTGGCTACGCTTGGAATATACAATTGGCGCCACGTAGCGAAAAGAAGAAACGACTGGCGCGCTGTTGTTAACTCGGCTATAATCGCGTAAGCGGTGTCTACGCCAATTAAGAGGAAGAGCGAAAAATTATTAGTCAAAGGTTCCCATGAATACAACATTATGACCGGCGTTCTTAGTGGTAGTTCGTTGTTTTGCTTTGTCACCTGTCCAGTAGCCTATGATCTCTCGGTTGACTTTGGCACTTAAAGTTCATGGGATCTCTCAACAAGCAAAGAGAGCAGTTTCGTATCATGGTATGAATCAAGTAACAGCTTTTAAAAAGACCAACTCCAAAAAGTATTGCTTTCTTGAAAACCATATGTCTAAAAAAAAGAGTCTTGATACAAAAATTACGTGCCACGGTTTTTGTCCAGAATATAATCTTAAACCACTGAACCGATTTTTATAATATTTAACACTCTGTGTCCAATATGATCAACTTAATTGATAAGATAATTTATATCTCAATTTATAATCGTACAATTATATGTAATTGTTTGTTATTTGCTTATTATGTGACAAAGGGTTACAGTAACATTCTAACAGTTGACGGTGTGAGGAAATTTATCCGCTATAGTAGACTATATTAAAAGCTTAGCATTTCCACGCATTGCGTCTAGTTTGCCAAATGATAGGCGAATGATACAACGGCTTTCCAATCGCAATTAAAAATGAATAACAAAATAATTGGAATAATAAATAGCGAAGAAAGCAAATTTTTGTCCGGTGATTTCAGACAGACCTTGTGATAAATCATGTTTGGTCATCAAAAAGATCGCCGAATATATTTTTGAAGTCAAATTTTCGGCTCGAATGTTTAATATAAAAATGTTTCTGTTGCAGCGTATTTCAATGACGCCGTAAAAATCTATGTAACCATTCAGAAGGCTACGATTTTCCATTGTTTTAACATTCGGCAGGTCTGTAAATAAGTCTAAATCTTATCAATCATTTTCAAATTTAGGCCATAAGCTCCGTCAAAGCTGGATGCACACTAGATGCCTTTACTGCTCGCGTACTAGACAGGTACGGTTAATATGTGTATATTTTGATGACATGAGTAATGGGCACAATGATCGCTGAATTCGGCAATTTAAATACGGAAGAAATTCGTAAAAGTTCAGAACGTTTAAAGAAAATTTACAACTCGTACATCGAGTTTTCATTGATTGACGAGTTGATGCACTTTCACGCCTATTGTTCTGAGAAAAGTGGGAACGAAATTCAACATACGACTGAAACTTTTACCGATGAACGAGTTATACTACTATAAGCAAAAAAATAGTACGACTTTGTTTATAATTTTATAATTCTTAATTAATTCTTCAAATCTATGTCGTCCCCGTCAAAGTAATCCCCCTTGGCTCCAATAAGCTTGTGCCAACGTTTTTTCCAATCTTCGAAACAGAAATTAAAGTCAATTTCCGGAATAGCCTTCAATGCGCGTAGCGTTTCACGTTTAATGTCTTCAATTGACTGTACTTCAGAAAGACAAGCTTAAACTAATAATTATTTTGATGTGACATTTAGCACATAGTCACTTTCGCACGATTAAGTCGGATCTGCTTGAACCCTTGGATTGAGAAAATAACATCAATCAGTTAGGGAAATCGTCAGGAATGATATATGTATGTATGTAGATGATTTTATTCGTCATTAAATTGTCAAATTTTAATTATTTTAGATAATACGAAATGATTCACTACAAAAGTCCAATTCAGTATAATAACTGTGTCTAACAATTACCACGTAAGTGACATATGTATTTTTTTTATGCGGAAATAATATAAGCGACATATAATGAAATAACTGTAAGTATGATTCTCCTAAACGAACATAGTAGGTAAACTATGTGTTTGTATAAAACTGTACTGTTTCTTATGAGGAGAGAATCTTTGGATTTTGAACGAAAAAAACTGTCATATTTATAAGTTTATACTCACATAGTTGCTCAGGGAAAACCCGCAATAAAGCCATGTTAACCATGATTGGCTTTTTTATAAAATCAGCCACATTCAGTCTCCTTCTGCTTCAATACAGCTTTTTGCACGGTCCAAAAGCATGTCGAACGAGTGTTTTAGCTCGTTTAGCCTTTTGAATGGCCTCTACGCCTGCATAACGCTTTCCTTTCATGGGCAAATGCATTTTTCCGAAAAGGAAGAAATCGCACTGTGCCATATCAGGTGAATTCGGGGACTGGTTAAATTAAATCGTCCTTCGAATGTTGGATTCTGAGCAATTTTTGGTCGTCAGTCAATTTTTGCGGAACAAACCGTGCACACACTTTTTGTAAGCCCATATGTTCGGTCAAAATGCGATAAATCGATGTTTTGGAGATGTTCAATTCCATTTCCATGAATTTCAATGATGATTTCGGCTGATTTTTGATGAATTCACGCACAGTTTCGATGGAATTTCCGTTGATCACGGATTTTGTTTGGCCCACATGTTGATCGTCATTTATGTCCCCACGACCACTTTGAAAACGTTGAAACCACTCGTGCACTCTGCTACGGGATAGGCAATCATCGCCATAAACTTGTTTATCAATTAAAACGTTTCGGTAAAAGTTTTACAATTTTAAAACAAAATTTAATGTTGGCTCTTTGTTCGAAGCTCATTTTCGCACCGATAATACAAGCATACTAACACTTAAAACACAATAACTTCACTTCCAATCAATGAAATGTCATGAAATTATCACTGGAAAAAGATTGCAGATTCTACCGCACCAGTCGACATATAGATGGCGCCACCAGGAGGCGCTAGATTTAAAAAGTCCTGTTTACTTTGGAAATCACCTTGTATTGTGGTTCGAGTTCACTCAAATCCGTCAATCAACATTCATTTACACTTTAAAATACCGTCTGTAAAATTAGATTTTTGGCGGCTATTGGTTAATCTTCAGAATCAAATTTTTAAGAGAGCGTCGACGGACAACAGTTATTCTATGTACTCGGCTTATTTGATATACGAGTAAATCGCCTTTTTCTTTAAAACTTTGAACAATAAACTGAATATTTTGAGTGTTTTTCGCTACTGCTTGACCATAATCTGTGGCTGGTTTACCAATGTTTTGTGTTACATGATAATATTATATGAAATTATATGATAGCAATTATGTTAAATAATATATTTATTCTTACGTGCGATAAAATATAGTTCAACCTTGAGATCATCATTTATAAGTTTATAAGGTCGCATGACAAATGTATAGTAAACGTATCAAGTTTTATAACGATTAAACCATGTCAACCAAGATGCTAACAAAGGTGATCTTTTTGTTGCCAAAAATGGAAGAACTGAACTTGGTTGACATGTGGTTTCCGCAAGATGGCGCTACATGCCACACCGCTCGCGATTCTATGGCCATTTTGTGGGAAAACTTCGGAGAACAATTCATCTCACGAAATGGACCCGTAAGTTGGCCACCAAGATCATGCGATTTAACGCCTTTAGACTATTTTTGGTGGGGCTACGTCAGTCTAAAGTCTACAGAAATTTCTATTCCAGCTTTGAAGACAACATCACTTAAAAGGTTGTAAACAAACCAAGACGCAGCAGCCGCGTCACTGTCAACATTTAAGTCGTATGAAATTATCCTCAAAAAGTAAATGTCACCAACCAATCTAACGTTTCAAATAGAAGGATTTCTGCGTTTTTTTTAAAAAAAAGTTATCAAAACAAAAAAATTTATGTACTCGATTTGATATAAATCGCCTTTTCTTTAAAACTTGAACAATAAACTGAATATTTATGGTCGACCAAAATTTGGCTGGTTTACCAATGTTTTGTGTTACATGATAATATTACCGACATAGTAATTATGTTAAATAATATATTTATTCTTACGTGCGATAAAATATAGTTCAACCTTGAGATCATCATTTATAAGTTTATAAGGTCGCATGACAAATGTATAGTAAACGTATCAAGTTTTATAACGATTAAACCGCCAACAACCGCTGAGAATGCGAAACGCCTAATATCCGACAGATATCAAGGTTTCAACTCACTTAAGGTTGTAAATATATTCGCTTCTTTTTGGATTTCAGTTGTAATTTGTTGAAAATTGTGAATTATATTTTTGGTTTTACCATGTATTAATTTGAATACTGAAGCTCTTTATACATATATCTCGCTTAATAGACTACTAGATAAGCTGAAAAGTCTTTCGTTTCGAACACTTTTTAAAATGAAATTATGGCCTTATTCGTCGACATATTCTCGTTCTACATCAAGGGATTTGTTTCGGTCTTCAAATCTTCTTGAGTCTGCAATAGATGAAATAATCAAATATTGCAAATACCGGTTAGATAATGTGAGCTTTGAAACCTTCCAGATATCAACCTTCTTCAGTCTGCAATAGATGAAGTAATCCCCCAGGGCCTAATATTGCAAATGCGGTGTTTGGGAAACTAGCTGAAGTGGCATCAATTTTTACAGTATTCCAGTTAAATATTTTTTTGTTTTGTGCCTCTGAAGTAATTTGAAAAAATTTTGCCGAGCGTTCTTTTATTAAGACCAGGTCTTTTCAGAAAATATACTTTACAGTTAAATGGACTAACTCGATTGTTATAATTATCTTACTTTATCAGAGTTAGGGTATATACGTATGTTCCAATATTACTAAATTTTGATACTTCTTGCTCAACTTATTTAATACTAATACATCTATTGTGTTCTCGAACAGAAGTAAAGGACATGTATTTACTCCTTAATTATAACTTATAATTACTCCTAAACAATTATATTTTTATCGCCATTTTTTCGGTTTAAAATAATGAATTTGGTACTTACATACATACAGTGCATCACAAAAATAAGTATGCACTGTGCTTATATGTATGTACGTTTTGTTTTGAGAAACAAATGCCTCAGAACAAATAATAATATCCATTTTTTTATTTTTTTTTTTCAGTTATTTCATATTTTTATTAAAAGCATTAGCAAAAACAGAAACTTAAATTAATAATTTTTCAAATTACAGAAAAAAATTTTTAAAACGCTAAAAATTACGTCACTAGAGTATGTGTGCAATAATAATACATTCCAAAAAAAAGTTCCAACGGTTTTATTTTTGAGCTTTGATGGACTGTTAATATTTTATTGGATTTTTTTATTGCATTCAATCTGGATGGCATGGACTTTAAAAGCTTTTGGGTCACTGAAGTTAGAATCTTGCCACATTCTTCGATTAAAGCAGCTTTCAAAGATTCTTTCTCTCAATCTCTTAATCTCACAAATATTCGATAGGGTTCACATCAGGAGATTGGGCTGGTGTTTTTAATTGTTTGGGTATTTTGTAAAGTAGCCATTCCTTAACAATGTGAGCGGTGTGTTCTGAATCATTGTCGTGTTGGAAGACAAATGATCCTTCAAGTCCTAATTTGGCCGCACTTTCGTTTAAATTCGATATTAATATAATAATATTTGTCCATTGTATGCTCAATGAATACAAGATTCCCTACAGTAGTTGCTGCCATACACCCCCTTAGCATGTGCGACTGACCACCATGTTTTACCATGGCAGCCTGTATTTAATTTCTCCATACTTTTTTCATGTCCATCTGAGCCAAAAATATTATACGTACTTTCATCTGAGAAAATAACAGAATTCTAGAAGTGTTCTCTATGTTTAATGAAAACTTCAAAAAATTATTATTTTATAAAAAAAACAACTACTTATTGTTTCAGAAACGTATGAACACTGTGTATCAATCGAAACCATACTGAAATAGCAAATTGCATACATATTTATGTGACGTGATTTTCGCTTTTTACTGAGAAAATCTAACGGTTCTTAATAACGGAATATGTCAATGATATCAATCATATCCGTGAAGGCAGTATTATGAGTAATTGTTTTTGTGAATATTTGTAATTTTTGTGCAAAAAATGTTATTTTGATTTGTTATGTATTCTATTGCTAAATAAAGATCATATAAAATATGTATGTAAATACTTTGTTTAAAAATTACATTATTGTCCATAACAAATTTTAGTTGGGGTTTGTTATGTGTGTGTATTTATATTTTTCACTAAAAAAAAGTTTTAAACTATATATTTTGTTATATGTTATGTTTTTTATATAAAAATGCTTGAAACATGAACGAAATAAAAGTGGTTGACTCTCAAAGAAAAATATTTAACTTAGGACAACATGTATCTAAGTTTTGAGCTATTTAAAGCCACTCTGTACAGTGCGTGGGTTTTTTTCCCCCTGATTTAAAAATATATAGGGTTATACATAGGTACCGCAAACGTTTAGTTTACGAGACATTCGACCTTAAAGTTCAAAAATTCCCAAAATTCGAACATTTCAACAAGCTATGTTACCACATTAAACACACTTTACTCACATTTTTCACTTCAAATTAATTAAATTAAACTATAAACTTTTAAATAAATCCACATTTTACACTTTTAACAGTTTTTTTTTACCGAAGAAATCTTTATTTTAAAAATTACATTTTACACTCGTAGTGAACATCATGTGTGTGCAAAAAATTACGACGAAATGGAGCGCTGCCATGTGATAATAAGGAAATTCGCTGAAATTCCTTTTTTCCCAAAAATTCCTCTATCCATTCATATGGATATGTTCTTTATTTAATTTAAAATAAAATGAGTAATATTATATAATAATATTATATATATTGTCACCTAATACATATACAAAACAACGTATTATCAAAAAAAAATGGAAAGCGCTGACAGATATAATCAAAATTTAACCATTTTATAACGAAAACTCAAATTTTGTTTCAATATCAGTGCAAGATAACCAAAAAATATAACTACTTTATAACGAAACTCAATATATTTTTTTTATTTTAACGCAGAAAGGATTACTAAGGAGTAGTATACGAAAGTACTTCAGTCACCCCGGGTATTCGCTCGACCAGGGTTATTTTTTTAAAGCGCGGCCGAAGGCCGCCAACGCAGAAAGGAGTACTACGCGAAAGTACTTCAGTCACATAAATCACATATTACACATATACATATGTATGTAGAAACTATTTTTTTATAGTTAATATAGAAAAAAAAATCACGGGAAAAACAAACAAAGAAAAGTTGTTAAAAATCCTACATATTTGCTGTTTAAGATGTGGCAAGGCTCGTTTTCCTCATAATTATAAACAATCTAATCTTTTGGTAAAATATGGCAAAATAAAAGTGAAATGTGAACTTATTTCAATGTTTAGAGTGTATATTTAAATATATAGTGAAACTCGTGAAAAAATTTCGTAAAACATATGAGAAATACCATGTGTTATTAGTGCAAATTTTTTAACTTTTAATCGTGAATGTTAAAAAAAAATTTTTTTTATATTTTTTTGGGATATTTCCTTCTCGGGCCCCCTACCCCGCCCCCCTTTTAGGGGAATTGGTTTTTTACCCCCCAAAGTAATCGGTTTTCCCTAAACGACTCAGCTTCCGCTGATCAATAATAATTGTAAATTAAAATTTTTTTTAAACCCGCATGAACACCTTAAAAGCTTTGATTTCAAGCCCAAAAAAAATTCAAAATTATTTTTTGGGACAGGAACATTTTTTATAAGAAAAATAAAATAATTAACCCCAAAAATAATATTTCACAAATCTCCGCTATATGGGGGTAAAAATTGATAAAATCGGTGATAGCCACCCCTTTGTAAATTAACTTTTATTAAAAGGGGAAAAATTTTTTCTTTAACTTTATAACTTATGAAGTATGTATACTGCCTTCATCGGAAGCACCCTTGAACTAATAAATTTAAAATTTAAAAATTTTTATTTTTTTGAATAATTTTTTTATCAAAAAAAAAACAATTATACTTTATCTTTTTTATTTTTAAAGTACTTTCAAAAAAAAAAAATTAAAAAAAGGGTTTCATTTATACCTTTTATAAAATTTTTAAACTAATTTAAACTTTTGTATATTATTTTAATATTATTCGAAAAAATTTTAAAAACCACCACACCATTTTTATTTTGATGTTAGGTGGGATTCCCATTTAAAAGTTTTTCTTCAATCCCAAATAAAACCCCAATTTTGGGGTTCCCCAAATTATCCCAAAAGCCCCCACATGACTATTTGGTCCAACTTTTTTCCTCCTTCCAAGATCTTAGAAATAAAAATTTACAAAACGTTTGTTCTTCTGAAATTACCTAGCTCCCAAACAGACTTTAAGGCCCCAGTTAGTGTAAAAAGCCCCAACGGTTTTTTTTTGGGGAACCTGGGGTTTATTTTTTAAAAAATTTTCAAAAAATGGATTTTGACTTTTACTCATAAAAGTCACTTAAACAAATAGATTTTTTAAATTTTTTTTTTTAGAAAATGAAAAAACAAAAAAAAATTTTCCCCGTTCTTTTATTTTAAAAGTTATTTTTTAAAATATATAATATTTATAACTGGGTTTTAATAAATTTTTAAAAAGTAGGAAAGACCCAACACTCATATTTTTTCCTTTTTTGACATTTTCTTGAAAGTTTTTTGGATTTT
>NC_065922.1:61438949-61453311 GCF_024586455.1 Bactrocera neohumeralis
TGTATTACAAAAATTGGAAATTTTTTGGACAGTTTTTTCGTTGTCCCAGATTTTATCTTATCGAGCATCTGTGAAAGCACCTTGACCAAAAAATTAGACAGAGAAACATTTCAAGCAGGGACGACCTTAAAAAAATCTTGCAGATTCCATGCGAAGAAGATTAAGTGAGGCCCTGAAGTTCAAAGGAAGATAAAAAAATACTACAATTAATATTCATTTATTTTACGTAATAGAACGTTGGTAGAATCGTTGATTACAAATTTTCGGCGCCATTGTACTCGTGAAATTCCTCATAACCGGACACCCACCGTCGCAATATTTATGTCCATATATGGGAGCATCGCAAAAACGAGAGTTTTATACTCATTCTTAGAGTCAGAGGTTGCAACTCAAAACTAAACTAATATTGAACTATTAAATGCGAGCAAATGCCTGCCAAGAATGAATGAGTGACAATTATCCCATAAGTTTCCGTTGAGCCACCGCGTACCAGACGGCACCAGCGTAAGACAATGTGTTTGAATTTAATAAAGCGGGAACTATAAGAACAAATTTTATGAAATCTGGTCCGTTTATTAGAGATAATTTTAGCGAAATATTAACAAAAATATGTCCGTGTCCGCTTATTGAAACGTGTTTCTATCCGGTTATAAGAATTCGTTTTGTGTGAAAATAATAATGAAAATGTTGTTTTCATGAAATTTGTCCAATTAGGAGAGATGTCCGACTACGAGAACTGTCCGTAATGGAAAAAATTTCACTGTATATATACATATACATACATATGTATATGTAAGAAGACGAATTATTGGCTATTAAAAAAATCAAAACTCTAAAGCGGCCGAATAGATGGTATACCAAATGGAAAGAGCCTTTAAAGAAGCCATAACTCTAAGGCCCAGCCTATTTGTTAATATGTACAATGAGGTGTATATTAGAAGAGGTGTTCCCTGTTCCGTGGAAGATGCAGCGTCTGGTTCTACTCCCAAAGCCAAAAAAGCCACCAGAAGAACCTTCATCTTATCGACCTCTTTGCATGCTCGACACAATTGGGAAAGTGAACGAAAAGCATTGTAAGAAACCGCTTGAGTTATAACTAAAAGCCGGCGGATTATCAGAGAGACAATACGGCTTTATTAAAAGAAGTCCACTATTGACGCATTAAGAGAAGTAGTTGATACTGCAAAATGTGCACAGTGGAAAAAGATGGAAAGGTGGCACAAAAAAATACTGCGCGCTAATAACCCTGGATGTGAAGAATGCGTTCAACTCCGCAAAATGGGCAAATATAATAAAAGCTCTACACGATATAGATGCTCCTCATTATCTGATAAATATTATAATGAGTTATTTCCAAAATAGGATATTGCTATACGAGACGGACGAGGGCACTCAGAGCTACACTATCTCCAGTGAGTACCGCAAGGCTCGGTTTAGGCCCGTTGTTATGGAACCTAATGTACGACGGGGTGTTAGGAATACCGCAACCAAAAAAATGTTAAAACAATCGCTTATGCGGATGACCTCGTAGTGGTAGCTGTAGCTAAACATCTGGATGGCCTACGGATCAAATGCAATGACAGCATAAATGGTCTGCGCCGATGGTTTACTACCAAGAGTCTAGAGCTGGCTGAGCAGAAAACAGAAGTCCTGCTCATAAGCTCAAGGAAAATTGAGGAGAAAATATCGCTGACCATAGGAGAATGTGAGATTACTTCACAGCCGCAGTTGAAGTATCTTGGGGTAATAGTGGACTCAAGACTCAAGTTCCAAAGAACACTTAGAAAATGCGACAAGTAAAGCTAATAAAATATTTAATGCGTTATCTAGAATGATGGCAAATAAAGGCTGTGTGCGTTCCAGCCGACGATGTTTAATAGCTAAGGCAATAAGTTCAGTGATCCTGTATGCGGCTCCAATATGGATACAGGCGCTAGAAACAAAATCATATCTAGCATATTAACACAGTGCATAGGCTTTCAGCAATACGAGTGATAAGTGCTTTCCGAACCATTTCTAATGACGCTGCTGAGGTATTAGCCAGTATGGCACCGATTGACATCCAGGGAGACAAATTCGCGCGAATATATAACTTATCAGAGACGTCTACCACAGCAAAAAGAGATGAGAGAATAAAAAGCATTGCAATGTGGCAGCAGCGGTGGCAAACTTCATGCAAAGGACGGTGGACCCACAGATTGATTCCTGACATAGATTCGTGGATAGATAGACAACATGGAGACCATTTGGATTTCCACCTTACCCAAATACTCAGTGGGCATGGTTGCTTCCAGAAGCTATCTATTCAAATATCGTCATGACTTTAGCTAGTCAATAGCCGACGTGTACAGAGTGTATAGAAGACTTGAACACGTGTTCTTTTATTGCCTCGGTTTTCTAGTATAAGGGAAAGCTGAAAACCACACTTGGAGATAGCCTCACGGTGGAAAACTTGACTGCACTTATGTGCGAGTCCTCTGTAAAATGGAAAAGCTTTCAGCGAAGCGGCAGCTATAATTATGATAAGATTGAGACATTTCCAACAGATTAGGCGTCAGTCAGTCCGTGCAATAGAGGAGACATAAACGTCTTCTTCTCTCCCATGAAGTAATACTTTGTTCAGAGAGACATGAGGTGGGAGTAGGTTAGGTTTAGCGGATTAAAGTCCCGCACTCCGGCTTTCGATGCTTCCTCCTACTATAAAAAAAATATGTATATCTAAATCAAAAATCAGTATGTGTGTATGTATGTACATTAGGGTGCACCTTAGCTCACACAAAAAAGTTGCATTAGAGTATAATATTATGTTCTGCAAAAAATTTTGGCGATTGGATAATGGGAAGACGTGCCGCAACGAGGGTAAAGTGACCATGTTATTCAAAATGTGTAAAAAAAAGTACAATTAAATAGTAAAAATAATCATTCAGCTTTAGACAAAGTTTGATTTTCCAGTTTCGTAGGCTCACTTGTTGCGAGCTTAAAAACTTGTTGAAGAAACTTCTCATCTTCAAAACGATCAGTACTGCTCATGTCTATTAAGCGAAGATTCCGGACTTTATATTTCGGAAATATAAATAAAAGTAAATTATGTATGTACCTTTAAAGATATTGGGTGTAGAATTCATAACCTACAAATATCTGCAAGATTTCATATTAAATTCTCAACTAAAAAAACTTACATACGAGTACCAGGTTGTTCAATAACTTTTGTCGTTCGATAAGAGTGGGCGTTGCTACTAGCCCAAATTTTTTTTTGTTTCGTTGGTAAACCCTTTATATGAACGTACATATGTATGTGAAGTTTGATTTCAATCTGTGAATTCATTCTTTGTTTACAAGCCCTCTAATGTCGCCGTGTCAAAGTATTTACAATGGAAAAATTCAATATTGAGCAGTGAATAAAATCTTATTTTTGGAAGAAACTTGTTAAAGTGTATAATGATTGTTTACTAAATTAGTACACAGTAGAAAGATGAAAAATCATAGCCAAAATACAGATATGATTTTGAAGATCGTCGATTTACTGAAAGGGGATTTAGAAGAATTCTAAAATCCATTAGGCAGTGTGAGCCATATTTGAAGTGAAATTTGGGGTTGTAGAAAGCATATTTAGCAATGGTGGTATTCGCTAACAATGGAACAAAAACACATTCGAATGGTGTTCCCAATCTTTCTCTACCAGAATTATGGCTCCTGACGAACAGTTTGGATGCACACTAGAGAATCTTTTCGAGGTAGAACTCAAAAATTTGAGAACGCCTCCAAAGGCAAACCTGAAGGGGCCACCGCCACTGGATCAGCAAATATGCTGAAAATCCCGACCAAGCAGGCAAAGGTGGCAAATGTGAGCAGCTCCAAAATAATGGAAATAATGAAAAAGTCCAGTAATTTCTGCAAATACTGGGAAAAAAAATCAAAGAGCTCGAAAGCATGATGTCTGGTCAGAGACATGAGTAACCAAGCTATGCGGGATCTGATAAGCTGTATCACAAGCTTGTATGACAAAGCAGAAAAGCAAGAGCGCCGTCGAAAAGAGTTATGGTAGGAAAAGCAGTCGATAGGTATCTCCTATCAAAAGTGGATAAAATGTCTCAAAGAGACCTCGCATAGGTATTGGGATAATCCAACAAAGAAGCTTCTAAAAACAGTTCATAAAGTGCAAATCAATATACAGTGAGGTCACTGAATGCATGCACAAAGGCAGGTGGGGAACAAGCGCTGGCGAGAAATGGGTGATACGTCGTAAGAAAGAAGAAACCGATCGTGAAAAAAATCAGATCGAAACCAGACAGAACTTTAATCTTAACAAAAAGGAGGGAGCGTCGTATGCGGATACGTTTTTTTGAAAAATAAAATGCGACAGAGGGCAGGAAGAACTGCTTCAAACGTGAGGGTACATTAGAAAAACCCTCAAAGGAGACCTTATCGCTAATTGAACTAAAAATCAACAGAAAAAAGAGAGCCGACACGTTCGAAAAAACCTAGAAGGAGTTATTGGTGAGATGGCCGCAATACAGCCAAAAACTCATAATATTACCATTATGTAAAGACTTGGATGAGATAACCACCCTGAAGAAATCTGTGAGGCATTACACAAGGAGTGTAATCAGAACCTGGGAAGCAAAATATAAAAAATTTGGAAAACTCGAAGTGGCACTCAAATAGCTCTTATATGCCTACGAGCTGAGAGGATGCCAAAACTTTACTTAAGTGCGGTAAAGTAAAAGATCGGGTGGTCTATTTGTCGTCTCCGGGAATTTTCACCTATTACTCGTTGTTTTAGGTGCTAACTAGGACATATAGCACCCAAATGTAGCAGCCCCATTGATAGGTCATCCCTTTGAACTCGTTAAAACCCCAGGTCACATGGCAAAGACATGCACGAATTCCCCGAGTTGTATGCTCTGCAAAGGGGAACACTCTGTTCTGAGTACGACCTGTCCTAAATACGCAGATATGTTGAAGCCAACGAAAAAATGAAGATATTGCAACTAAATCTGCACAATCATTGCGCTGCAGCACAAGACCTTAAAACAGACAGTGCTAGAAGAAAGTATAGATGTCGCCATATTAAGTGAACAATATTCTCAACGTTCGGAAAGCACTTGGTGTAAAGATGTATAAGTGGCAAAGAAAGCAATATGGGCCTGCAAAGGACAAGTTTTCACATCACGTTAATGAAACCCATAATGGCTTTACATGGGCGAATATACAAGGAATATTTTTTTGTAAGCTGCTATGCTCGTCCTAGTGCAACAATTAGCGAATTTGAAGATTTTCTCCTGGAGTTGTCTCTAGAAATCAGAAGCAAAACCCCAATAATAATAGCGGGAGATTTCAACGCATGGTCTACTGCTTGGGTTAGCAGCATTACAAACCATCGTGGTCGCCTCATTCTAGAATTTTTGAGTCAAACAAACCTTATGATTTTAAACAGTGGCACACAGAATACCTTTCAAAAGGGAAATAAAGGATCAGTAATAGACTTAATGTTTGCCAACGACGCGCTTAGCAGGCATACTAAATGGAAGGTGTCAGACTTGTATACAAATAGCGACCATATGGCTATAATTGCCGAAGTTTCGTTCTCACAGAAACGGAACTCTGTCGTAGAAATACTTCTCGAAAACGAAGTTGGCGGCAAAAGAGAATTGATACTAACGTTTTTGAAAGCGTCTGAGTGCGGCAAAGGCATCAGGCGAAGATGCCGCAACTTAGTATCCGCTGAGCAAAAAGAAGCTAGTTGCAGCATGCGATGCAACTATGCGCAGGACGAGACACAATATAAATAGGAAGCCGGTGTACTGGTGGAACGACGAAATCGCCAGGCTGAGGAAGCTCTGTCACTCAGCTAGACGCCGCCTACAGCGTAACCAGGGAGGTGATAACGAAATCAGACTCAGAGAATCATTTAAATATCAAAAAAAGCTCCTGAAGTCAGCCATTATCCGTAGTAAGAGATCCTGTTTCGAAAAGCTCTGTGAAGAAGCGAACATAGACCCCTGGGGAACGGCATACAAAATTTGTATGTCGAAGTTTAAAAATAAGTCTCAGCAACCTAAGAACGCATTATTTATGAAAATGTTGTCGAAGCGTTATTCCCAACACATGCCTCAATTTCCTATATTAAACGAAACGAAGCTACGGAGCCACCCTATTAGTCACAGAAGACGAATTATTGGCTATTGCGAAAAAATCAAAAACTCTAAAGCGCCCGGAATAGATGGTATACCAAATAGAGCCCTTAAAGAAGCCATAACTCTAAGGCCCAGCCTATTTGTTAATATGTACAATGAGGTGTATATTAGAAGAGGTGTTCCCTGTTCCGTGGAAGATGCAGCGTCTGGTTCTACTCCCAAAGCCAAAAAAGCCACCAGAAGAACCTTCATCTTATCGACCTCTTTGCATGCTCGACACAATTGGGAAAGTGAAAGCATTGTAAGAAACCGCTGAGTTAGCAATCCAAAAAGCCGGCGGATTATCAGAGAGACAATACGGCTTTATTAAAAAGAAGTCCACTATTGACGCATTAAGAGAAGTAGTTGATACTGCAAAATGTGCAATAAGTGGAAAAAGATGGAAAGGTGGCAGGAAAAAAATACTGCGCGCTAATAACCCTGGATGTGAAGAATGCGTTCAACTCCGCAAAAATGGGCAAATATAATAAAAGCTCTGCATGATATAGATGTTCTCATTATCTGATAAATATTATAATGAGTTATTTCCAAAATAGGATATTGCTATACGAGACGGACGAGGGCACTCAGAGCTACACTATCTCCAGTGGAGTACCGCAAGGCTCGGTTTTAGGCCCGTTGTTATGGAACCTAATGTACGACGGGGTGTTAAGAATACCGCAACCAAAAAATGTGAAAACAATCGCATATGCAGACGACCACATAGTGGTAGCAGTGGCAAAGCATCTGGATGACCTCCGGATCAAATGCAATGACAGCATAAATGGTCTGCGCCGATGGTTTACTACTAAGAGTCTAGAGCTGGCTGAGCAGAAAACGGAAGTCCTGCTCATAAGCTCAAGGAAAATTGAGGAGAAAATATCGCTGACCATAGGAGAATGTGAGATTACTTCACAGCCGCAGTTGAAGTATCTTGGGGTAATAGTGGACTCAAGACTCAAGTTCAAAGAACACTTAGAAAATGCGACAAGTAAAGCTAATAAAATATTTAATGCGTTATCTAGAATGATGGCAAAAAGGCTGTGTGTTCCAGCCGACGATGTTTACTACAAGGGGCAATAAGTTCAGTGATCCTGTATGCGGCTCCAATATGGATACAGGCGAAACAAAATCATATGCTAGACCACCAATTAACACAGTGCATAGGCTTTTCAGCAATACGAGTGATAAGTGCTTTTCCGAACCATTTCAAATGACGCTGCTGAGGTATTAGCCAGTATGGCACCGATTGACATCAAGGGAGATGAATTCGCGAGAATATATAACTTATCAGAGACGTCTACCACAGCCAAAAGAGAAGAGAGAGAATAAAAAGCATTGCAATGTGGCAGCAGCGGTGGCAAACTTCATGCAAAGGGACGTTGGACCTACTGACTGATCTCGGACATACACTCGTGGATAGGCAACATGGGGACCTGATTTCCACCTTACCAAATACTCAGTGGGCATGGTTGCTTCCAGAAGCTATCTATTCAAATATCGTCATGACTTTAGTCAATACTGTCCGACGTGTACAGAGTGTATAGAAGACTTGGAACACGTGTTCTTTCATTGCCCTGGTTTTCTAGTATAGGGAAAAGCTGAAAACCACCACTGGAGGTAGTATCACGGTGGAAAATTTGACAGCACTTATGTGCGAGTCCTCTGTAAAGTGGAATGCTGTCAGCGAAGCGGCAAATCAAATAATGACAAAATTGAGACATTTAGAACAGATTAGGCGTTAGGCGTCAGTCAGTCCGTGCAATAGAGGAGACTTAAAAGTCTTCTTCTCTCCCATGAAGTAATACTTTGTCTAGTGGTCCCGTGGGAGAGACATGAGGTGGGAGTAGGTTAGGTTTAGCGGATTAAAGTCCCGCACTCCGGCTTTCGATGCTTCCTCCTATAAAAAAAAAAAAAAAAAAAAAAAATTGAATGCATCTTTCTCAGCAACATTTGGAGTGTTTTACAAAAGACAAAGTGAATTTGTGCGTCGATTCATCATTATGGATGAGACTTGGGTCTATCACCATGATCATGACCATGATGAATCAAAACAAAAGGATAAAGAGTGGTGTGAACTTGATTGTTCTGCTTCGAAACGAGTTCGTGTCCGGAAATCGGCCAAGAAGGTTATAGCATCAGTTTTTTGGGTTGCGAGAGAAAATTTTTTTGTGGATTACTTGCAAACTGGCAAAAGAATTAATTCTGAATATTGTTGCAACCTCTTGTACAAGTTGCAAGAAAAAATTCGGGAAAAAAGACCGGTTTGCAGAAGAAAAAAATCCAAATAATCAGGACAATACACCGTGCAAGAGTATTTTGACAATGGCTAAAATCCATGAATTAAAGTTCGAATTATTGGAGCATCCACCGCATTCTGGGATTTGGCCCTCAGCGACATACGTACATTTTTTCAAGCGTTTTTCTATCAAGTGAAGAGATCATAACAGCAGTTGAAACGTATTTTCAGACCTCTGATTCTCCAATTCAGGGATGACATCCACAGTTTGGAGATCGTTGGATCGAGTGTATTAATGTTCAGGAGATTTATACTCAATAATAAAAGTGTATTTTTTGAAGCATAAAAAGGTGTTTTTCTTATCAAACGGCGAAACTTATTGAACAACCTGGTATATAATGATTTTCGTTTTTCTAACAAAGCCTATACCGTATATGTCAGTCTGTATGGGTTGTCAGTAATATGTAGTATGTATGTGGCGTGGCTATATAAAACTCTGCTTTCCCTGGCTTTGATTCCTTCAAGTTGAAGAGTATAAATGTTCGGTTGCACCCGAACTTAGCACTTCATTACTTGTTTAATGCATTCTCATTATTTTCAAGTAAAATTAGACAGAATCAGTTTATTATGTTACCCTAAAACACACCATTTTTTCGTTTATTCAAAATAATTTCGGAGTGTAATTTCGCGGAAGACTCTAGCTCCTGGAGATGTTATTAATTTTCTTACATCTAACTGAGGATAACAAACAAACGGCGAAATTTCAATGCGATTGTCTGAGCGCCGCCAAACATTTCCTTGTATCTAAAAACCTTACATGCTTGTAAATATCAGCAGAAAAGCAAGAATATAAGAATCCATGTGTATATACAATGAGTGCAGCTTTCGTATACAACAACAAATAATTCATAACAACTAAGGCACACGAATACCATACACATAAGGTAAAGAAATAAGAGAAAGAAAGAAAATAATTTAGCCAATTAAATAATTGAAGGCCGCACCACCACTAGCGCAGCTAAGCAAGCAAATCTTGACAATGCGACATGATTAATATGAGAGTATAGTCAACTGCCAGAAGCAGCAACAGCCGTTCGCCAGTACGTTTATGATGAGCGCATATGAGTATTATAATTTCGACGTACAAATATGAGCACAACGAGAAATAACTACAAACATACATATACAACTGAATAACATAAATATGCTTGTAGATATGTATGTTTGGTAACTGAAATATATTGCTGGCGAGCGCGGCAAGCGTACGTGCATCTCTGCTCCAGCACAGCCACTTCTGCGAGCGCATTGACTGACTGGCTACCTGCTGAGTTGCCGCCCGATGACTGCCGGTTCATGAAGACTTTTGTCGTCTAAACCGGTTTTTTGTAGACGAGAAGACGACGAGGCTCGGGCGGCACGGTTTGTGTTCCGGCGGAAATTTGAATTTTATAGTATTATCTTTTTTTTGTATGCACTATATAAATATGTACACATGTAAAATATCACAATAATGAAATATTTTAGAAAGGGTGCATATGATAAAAATTTAGATTTTGGAAAAATATTTTTTAATAGAATTTATGAATTCGAATAAGTATAGAATGCAGACTCCAACTCGTGTCACTCGTATAAACTATTCCAAAATATACTGAGCGGCAAAGAGTACTCGTGTGAACGCAGTCTGAGTAACCTAAAGTTATCGTGATGGGTAGTTGAGTGAGTGATGGCGCTGTCAATGTTTCTCGCAATACACACAAATTTCGCTTGACTGGATGTCTTGTGTAATTGAGTAGCGAGCGCGCTTGAAGTACTGCTTTTACGGTTTCTTTTGCTTTTCCTGCTCACCGATTTACTATACGCGCTGCCAGTAATCAGCGCTGTTTGTATGAAAACAATGTTCCTGGTGATTTGTGATGCTTGCTAGCAGTGCTGTCGCTCGCTGCCTACTTATGTATGTATGTACATACATATGCATGTGCTTGACAAGTGTTGACACCAGACGCTAAATATTTTGCGGCCCAATGCTAGTGGTTTGGTGATATACACCAAAAACAGAAAGCAAATGAAATATACGAATCGGAGTGTTCAAAACTAAGTGATCAAATTCAGGTCGCTCCACCTCTATTCTTTACTACTCTTCGCTGCCACTTCAACTCGCTTTGAGCAACTCATTTCATGTGCGCTCTTAGTCTCAGTGTATGGCTCTGTCAATTGACTGTTTAAAATGTTTTGAAGAAACCTAAGCGGCTGCTTAATACCGCGCAGTTACGCTAATCGCCCAGCTGTGCGGCTCACTGCACATCACTAAGCACCACACGTCAAATTAACCACCTAAAACACATTTCTGCTCACTGTCTTCCGTTGCTGCCCTCTGGCCTACACCGCTGTTGTTGCAGGGCTTCACATTCGGCGTCGTTGTGATTTTTCTTTCGCTTTATTTTTACTTGCGGTGGTGTGGCTCTCCACTGGCGGCGCGATGAACTCTTCTCCAAGCGTACGGCCGTACAACAGAAAGTTCACCTTCATTTTCATTATTGCTAGCGAGCAGACACACATACAAACATGTGTGTATTGTATGCATGCGACTGATAAAATATACTCATACATAATTAAATAATTATTTATTGTTCCGCTTATGGGTCGCTACGAATATGAAACTCACTTATAAGTTTTAAATGATTTTGTTGTTGAAATTTGTGAAACAACTTTAATATAAATAAAGTAAAAATAATAATATAATTGTATGTATACTCAGCTAGCAAAAAGAGTTAGGCTTTGCAAGGGAAGCTTGGTTCTATTTTTTTTTGTTTAAATATTTTAATTTTACAACAACAAATTAGAAAAAATTTTTGATTTCGATGATCCAGCATCAAGAAAAGGGGGCCCCCAAAATTTTTTTCCGCTACGCATCAGAGAACTGCTCCCCTTTTATTTTTTTTTTAATATTTCTCCGTGAAAATTTCAAGAGTTATACTATAATGAATTTTACTGTTTCATAAAACAATCAAAAAATAAAGCACTGTTTTACAGAAATGAACATTCGTCAATCAATTTAAAGGGAACGCCTTAGAAAATTTTTTTGAAAACATATGCTTTTTCGAACAATAAATCAACGAAATTTGAAGACCCATATTAGCTGTTGAGGTGAGACTTTTTATTAAATATCGTTTTGATCTTTTTTCACTCGATTGTAGCATTGTCAATGCTTGGAATCTGATATCATATTTTTAAAAACGATACTTTTACGAGGAAAATGTCAATTTTGCGGGAAAGTGTCAAAAGATAGCGTTTTTTATAAGAAAAAAGAATTTTTAAATAGTTCTACTTAAGGGGGGATTTCAATTATACTAGGTCTTTGCTGGGTGAAAGACAGAAAGGTCAATAAAACAAAAAAACCTTAAAAAAAGAAAAGTAGTTACTTATTTTTTCTTTGAATCGAATAGAAAACCCTTTCAAAGGGCGTAAAGCAAGACTTATTTCAACTTTCAGATTTGATGGGAAACCCAAACGATTGTTTGGGGGGGGGAAGATGTCAACCTTTAAAAATACAAGTTTGTACAAACGACTTATTATATTAGATTTTGGAAAATAGCAAGAGAGTTATTTTACTACGATTTTGAATTATTTTCTTATAGGTTTTGCGTTTTAAATTCAATATTTTTCATTTATGAAACCATTTCGCTATTGACTCTATTATGTTGTCACAACACGAGGGACGCTATTCACACTTTTAAATTACAGTTAACTGTAAAAAGACAATGCTATCTTTTCCGCTTTTTTTAAAAATACCTATTATTGCCTTTGTTATTATGCAGAAAAGTTTATGTCATAAAAAAATTTCAAAAAAAAGATGTCATTTTTTTAAAACAACACCTTTGATTCTATTTTATTGTCCATAACTGTTTTAACACGGGGACGAACGATGTATAGAGGGGGTTATCAGACCAACAGAGGTGGGGCCAAGTAAGTGCAACTTGCAACTGAATTTTTTTTGGACCATCACGTAGGGCTGATTTTGGTTCAACGGGGGAACGGTACATGACATTAGAGGTTTAGATCGGATTAAAGCCCCAAACCCCCGACATGGTCCAGACTTTCGATGTTTCCCTTCCGTTAAAAAAATCGGGTACTTATTATAAAACCAGAACGACAAAAGTTTTAAAAAGAATTAAATAAATTTTAGGTTTTATTTTTCAACACTATTGATTGTTGTAGTTAGGGACTTTTGTTAAGCCCTTTTTTTCCCCGAGGGGGGATAATCATTATCTCCATCAACAAATGGAAAAAACAATAAACAGCAACAACAACTGACAGCGAAATGAAATTTTGGAGAAGGCCAAAAGAGTAAAAGTAAAATACTAAATTTTTTCACTTGTATTCATGCTTTACGTATGTATTTATTTTTTAGTTATGTATTGTGATTACATTTATTTGTTGTACGGATAACAGCACGCTTGCAAAACCTTACTTTCACAAAATTCATATACACTAAATACTCATATAGTCGCCCAAAGGGGACTAAACTAAAAGTGGGGATTAAAAAACGACGACGGCGAGGTGGGTTTGCAGGGAGCAAAAAATGGCGAGGAGACAGCCACTGGTGAGAGACCGACCGTCGTGAGACGATTGGGGAGGCAGAGCGCCAAAAAAGCCGTTGTTCATTTTAGATTTTCCATTCATTTTTTTTCGCTATTCTTTTTTTACTGGGGTTTATTTAAGTGTGTATATGTTCCAGTTAGCTGGTAGTCGGTGCGATGCGCAGTTACTGTAAACAATTTCACCCAAAGATAGGGGAAAAATGCATACAAACATATGTAGATGCAAAAACATATAAGGGGATGTAAAAATTTTTTTTGATCGCAACATGACTTTCCAGCCAGATGTGTTGTTTTTGGAGTTTGCTTAGGGAAATTTTACCCGAGAGCTGCGCTGGGGTTGCGTCGTCGGTGGAACTTGCTCGTTGAAAATTTATTACAAAAATTATTTATTCATATGACCATAAACATACCACATACAAAACATAGTATATACATATTATATGTATATATACATATCCGTTGGCATTTCTATTAGTTTGCCATCTTTTGCCGCAAACTTTTTTGACATATTATCACTTATATAAATTAAAAACCTATACATACAAAACATTTTTTGTATGTATATACAATCTACACTTTGGCTGATATAAAGTTATCGGGGAAAAAGTTTGGGGGTACAATTTTTTGTGAAATTAGGGAAAAAATTTTTTTTCATATTTTGGGTAATTTTTTACCTTTTTAAAAAAACATACCAAAAAATTTTTAAAACGGTATATAAAAAGTTTTTAATTTCTGTTTAATATCACGGGGAATTTTCCCCTTTTTTTTTGGGGTAGGGCATTCTTATGCGGTTATGCCCAACTTATAACCCGGGGGTTGTTCTACCTTTTTTGTTTTTTGGGGCCAATTGAGATTCTAAGTGGGCGTGATCCTACTACACCCCCTTCCTCTCCTTCTCCCGGGGTAATGTGTCGAATACTTTCAGGGGCTGGAGTGCCTTCCCTCCACTATGTCAATGTCGTCAAAATTTCGGGACAGTTTCGTTTTTTTATCGAATGCGAATTCGCCGGCAAGGCAAAGGACCATAAATTTTTTTAACCTTTTTTCGAGAACCTGTAACGTCGACTCCCTCAGTTGTTGTCATCGTCCGGGGGCGCATCTTAAAAAGGGCGGGGAAAATGAGTGACTTATAGAGTTTGGGCTTTGTTCGTCAAGAGAGGACTTTTTCTTCTTAATTGCCTACTTAGCCGAAGTAATCCGTTGGGGGAAAAGTTATTCTTTTGGGGGATTTCGGGGCCCATTGTTGTTGCTGTTAATACTGGCTCCCCAAAATAGACCGAAATTTCCCCCCCACTTCGAAGTTATGACTGTCAACCACTGACATGGGGTTTTTAAATTTTGGGGGGTGA